>NC_056726.1:1324097658-1324315158 GCF_019279795.1 Protopterus annectens
GATGATTGTAAATATAGAAATCTGTGCATTTGCTCCAACACATTTTACTTTTATAATTAATTTATGTCATGTTATACATCCTCTTACAGTGCAGCACTCTCCTGTAATTAGCAACAAAATAAGAACAACCTTTTAGTCTTCAGTTTGTGTAATGAGAGTTTAATTTTTTTACCAAGCCACAAATGTCTTCTTGAATTGCATTTTTTCACTTTTGCTGTCAAGTTGATACCCTTACATCCTGACATGGTAACACATTGTCAAAACTATACTCCTTGAATATGACAAATGAGTAATTGTTTTCTGCACTTTGCTTAAGAACAAAAGACTGTATCTGTACTTTTACTGTAAAGCTACACTACATTTATGTCCATGACTGAATTGTTTACATCAACATGATACTCAAGTTCTACAAAGTGAACCTGTATTATGGGCACATCCCCTTTCTCCTTTGTTTTAGTATTAGGTGCTCGCTTCATCAAAACCATAATCCTTACTCCTTTGTTTTATTACATGTTACATCATCAAAACCATAATCCTCACTCCTTTGTTTCATTACTACATGTTACATCATCAAAACCATAATTCTTGGGTAGGACAGATTAGTAGTTATTCTCTGTGCCACGCATAAGACTAAAACTAAAGGTGATGCCTTTCAAAAACAAATTCCTCAAACAGGTGCATCACTGTTCAAAAAGATGTAGTCAACTATATACATTGATACTGTTTCTCTTTCTCTTTGCAACAAAGTATGTCAGTTACCAAGGAAAGCTGTGAGCTATTAATGAGCTGCTTCTTGTAGTCTGGGGTTCTATTCCTTCAGGTTCCATTTGTTTCCTGCATTACTGTGAGAAATTCAGTTAACCAGGCAGTTGGGAACTTGGATTAGGCTCCTCAGTTTTTTCCTGGATGACATGCCTATAAACTACCTCTGAATCTACAAAGCAGTGGAGGAAGGTTCAATTACACTTTTCACAGGTATATTTACAGCAGCTTGTCTATGCAAGACTGTGAACCTGAATGGAAAAGCTTTGGATTTCTCTTTACCTATGGGATGTCATGCAGGTAGAGACAAATCCATTTTCCAAACCAAGCATAAGGTAAATAGTGTGTGGGCTTTCTACTTCTTTGTTTAAAAGCAAGTGAACAAAAGTTTTATAAAGTACAGGCTGATTTCTTGTAAGTAAACTATACTGGTATTATATGGTAAAGAGAAAAGAAACCACAGAGTTACATTAAATTTCGGGTGAAGGCAGGCTTTCTCTTTAATAGTATGACATTTTGAATCAGCAGATGCACTGATTTCTAATGGACCAGCAGTGTGCAAAGTAAGTAATTTTAAAGTGAGTGTGATCAAATGTTAGGTGATGTGTAGCAGTTAGGAAGTAACAGGAAACCAGTTGGGTGAAAGGTATAACATAACATTTAAGACAGAAGAGGCATGACACCTTTCTGAAAAGAAGAGGTCCATATTGTTGAAGATGTAGCCACTACAGTCAAGAAGGCAGGTTAAACATCTTGCAAATGTATGACCAATGCTGACAAGGAGTAGTACAAATTCACAAAAGGGAGTTACATCAGACTCATATAATTTAAGACATATCAATCTGAAAAGTGTTGTCTGTGAAATCTTGGGCAGAATTCTAAGGAACCTACATTTGTTGGACATGGAACAGTATGCACTTGTTCATGAGGCGTATTGTTTTCTGAATTAAAGGCATTCGTCACAGGGGTAACAGTAGCACTTGATGGGGGTCTGATAATGCATACAACTAGTGTTGACTTTGCTAAGGCACTCAGCACTATTTCACATAAGGGAATAACTGAAAATTTAAAGACGTTAAATTTCAATCCATATGCAATTCAATTGGTAATATTTAGCAACAGGACTCAACAAGTCAGATTGGCTGGGTCTCCCAACAGGCATTGCCAGTGGTACTACACAGTGCTCAGTTCTTGAACTACTTCACTTTTAGACAATTCTTGGATATAAAAGTGGCAAATGGGCTATGGATAATAATTATAATTAAGGCTTTCTTCATTGACATTATCTCTGATATTTGTATTTGGTACTACAGTTCAGTTGCAGAGTAGTCAGTGACCAACTAGTGAAAGGCAATATCTGGGCACAGGACAAGTGCTGCGTAGCCCAATAATTGAAATACAGACCTAGCAAAACCATGTAAACACACACACACACACACACACACACACACACACACACACACACACACACAGATCCCCTACAGAATTTCGAAGCTTAAAACTTCGAAATTCATATGACCGAAGATCATATGATCGAAGTTTTAAAACTTTGAAATCCTGAATGGAGATTGCCATACAGCACGGAATGGGAGATGATAAATTTAAGTAGCGGAGGGTGTGTGTGTGGGGGGGTTTCAGGCAGGTTTGTCCCCCTGCAAAAATATATTTCGTGATGTAACTGCTTTTTTGGGGGGTTCTTAATTTCGAGATTTCAAGATCTCGAGGTTATGAATTTGATATTCTGAACCTCAGGATTTTGGTATTTCAAAATTAAGAAGTGAATCCTCACACACACATACACTCACATGCACAAACAAAATCCACCGCATAAAAGTATCTGACTGCACTCATCACAAACTCCCTTACACATAAACACAGATACCTTTGGTCACTCCCCCATGCCAAACTCATAGACATTCCAGAGCTCATAGCCGTTCCTATTTTGGAGGAATGTACCTTTTTAAGGCCTGATTTTACTCCTGCACATGATTTATGTATTCTGGATGTACTGTTTGTCCCTATTTTCAGGCATAAATTATTCATTCACACAACTTCCAAATCCTCCCTCATTACACATATTTTTTGAAGCTGCTTAGCACACAAACTAATTACAAGACAAGAACACTCATCCATTGTTGAATAAAGATCTGCACCTTAAACCCTTAAATGGACTGTTTTTTTTTCCTTTGTAAAGAGGGATTTGTTTATTTTTGCTAAGTTTTGCTAAAATAGCTGAGGCCAGGATCTGACATTTTGAACATTTTCCTTATTTCAGTTCTTTTACTTTGTCCTGTAGACTATAGATGCCTCAGGTTGGGATACCTGATAAGAACTTCATAGATTTCACTGTCTTCTTTTTAGAAAACCAGACTATATGGCCAGATACTAATGGCACCAATACTTTAAAGGAAGCTGACAAGCATATTACATCCCCTTTTTTCAGATGCAAAAATAAACAACATTCCTAAGGATTCATCAGTTGTCTACCATATTGCTTTAAGTGCCATGCTAAAAAGCCCCTGTTAATGCAATGTGGCATTTTGTGATTCACAGACACATTAACTGCAATGAGGAAAGACCTCATTATTTGCTATGTACATGAGTATGAACTATGGATAACTACTGTGGAGGGCTGATTTGCACTTCCTGTGGTAGGTAACAGTGGTTGCAACTTGTTAGCATAGGCACATGTAACACAGGAAGGCACACAAACACACAGATACACACACACTCACACACACACACACACACGCACACACACACACACACACACACACACACACACACACACACACACACACACCCCACACGCACACACACACGCACACACACACGCAAACACACACACGCACACACACGTACACAAACACACACACACACACACACACACACACACACACACACACACACACACACACACACACACACACACACACACACACACACACACACACACACACACACACACACACACACACACGAGACAGCCCCTTCCCCACCCAAGCACTCTTGCAGTCAAATTAATCTATTCACCTATACACACACACACACACACACACACACACACACACACACACACACACACACACACACACATGCAGTCCCTCAGATACACTCATGCACACACCTCCTAACTCTACCTCTCTACTAAACTCCCCAGCACGTACCTCTACAGCAACTGATGACCACAGCCTTTTGGCCATGTTTAATACTGTAACTTGCAAGGAGCAGCCATGCTAATCTATATGGCCAAGTGCTTCTATGCTTGGATGACACATAGATGCTTTTCCTGAGGCAATTCTGGTGGGGAGCAGAGGACACATAGTTAATTAGCATATGCCTCCCCCCAGACTGCCTCATTAACATCTAGCTTGGCTGTGGAGACATTACACCTCAGTGCTGCACAGCTTCATGCTGTCTACAATTTCAACAAGGTTGCCTCGAGGGAAATACCCCCATACTGTGGTATAATTTTGCAATACAGTTCATTAGATGCACAGCTTGTACACTGTATGTTTGATAATGTACTTATATTTTTCCAAAATTTTTGTCACTCTTTTTTCAAATATGTCTCTGAGTAGTATCTCACATTCCTTTTGTAAGCAAGAAGAGTGATATACTATTTAACATTCAAACGTTATACTAATTAGATGCCCATTGTTTGGTTCCGTGCACCTTCTTTTCAAGAACATTTGCACCTATTTTCAATGTCAGCAGGTTAAGAAGTATAACTAGTACTCCTTTGACCACTCAGTACAAACTTTACCTGCACAACACCCACCTCATAAGCCCTAAACCACTCAGACACACATAATCATTCGCCACTCACATATACATAAAAACATAGCAGCTGCCATTTATCAACAAACAGTTACTATACAAGACAGATGCCAAACTCACAACGTAGATCCCTGTGTATATAAACACTCTCAGTGAATAGATATTGACCAGTATGTTAATACGTGTGTGTGTGTGTGTGTGTGTGTGTGTAAATGTACACACACACACACACACATATATATATATATATATATATATATATATATACATATAGCTTCAATGAGAGCGCACCCTCAATGACTGGGACACAATATGCCAGCACTTAACCATCAGGGCTTCAATAAAAATGAAATGCTAACACAGTATGAAAAGACCTGTGAAGTATATGCTGAAATATTCTTTAAATTGTCTGCCTAACAGAATTAATGTATTCTTCCTCATTTCCCTTGTCCGTTTGCCTTGAATGTGCTTGTGGCATTCTATGGCCCTCAGAACTTTAGCTGGAAATCTGAATCATGCATATCTACATATTTCCATTCACTTATGCACACTAACCATACACAGTGCACACCATGTCTCTAAATCCTGCTCTGGGATGCAACGTAGGATCTGCAGCATATCCAGAATTAAGGAATGGGAGGATCAGGTGTGCTTAAAAATCTTTAATTGTCATGATAATCAATATTTCTTTGTGAAGTTTCTGTGATGGTTGGGGGTTGCTTTCAGCAAAAGGTAGTCAGAGGGTTTGTCAGCAAATTTATTTGTAGTTTAGTATGCTGGTTTTAGTTTCACATTTAGAATGCAAATTATCACATTACAGATGATAGTCTGCAGCCATGAAGAGAGCAGGTGAAAAGTTTTGGAAGTGTTAATAGTAAAAGTTTTCTTGGATAAGTGTGTGTGTGTGTGTGTGTATGTGTATGTGTGCGTGTATTTCAGTGTGACAGGAAAAACAAATATAAGAAATCATGCTGTGTAACATGGCAACAGTTAAACTACTGGGCTAGGGGCTGGCATGATATACAAAGTACATGGTTTGATTCTCATCTTTGGTCACTGTCTGGTTATTGGCTAAGCATGTAATAGTCAGCAAACTGGTTGCCTGGTATTTATAAAAATAATAAAACAAATTTTGCAGTTGCAAAGAACATACATGCACATTGTGCATACAGTGCATGGTACATAGTCAATACCCATTCTGAAGACAGTTAGAGGTTATGTATTTGTGTGCGATTATATGACATCATAGCTCTCTCTTTCACTTATATGGCATAGTCTTATCTCTTTTTATCTGCCTCTCCCTCTAATTATGTTTTATCAATTATTTTTTTCAAATTTTTTAGCATATTTTTAATTATCATATCAAACTTTGCAGGCTAGCAGTATTCCTCTCATGTGACTGTTTTTTCTTACCTGGCTATCTATCCCTGACATAGCTCATCTTTAGTTCTGCTCTCCCACTTCAGAGGAGACTAAACATATAGCTTCAGTCAGAGAAGGATCAGGGGAAATCACCCACATATTCTGTCATATTTTCATATTGCCTGACATACATGAGAATAAGCTTATACAATGGTGTCCATGAAAATCAGTTTCTTAATTTGCATTTCAAAGATAGCACTTTCCGTTGATAGGTAGTAATTCTCCCAAATTCATCTAGGTGTATCTGTTTCAGCAACTCTTCATCTTACCCCTTTATGACAAGAGGGGGTGTTTTCTGATCTGTTCCCCTTGCTAGCCCTCCTGCAACTGGCATCTAGTAGAATTCAGGTTGCCAGCACTGTAGGCAGGAGTGCTCCCTCTCGTCTGTTAAGCTAACAAAACATGACAAAAGATGACAAATGAAGATTTGTTTTATTTAAACTTTGCTTTAATGACTTTTATTTGGCTATATATATGATTCCCCTTGTTTTTTCATCCCTTTGGAATAGTCCGTGGTCTTGCAGTATGAAGTCTCTCCATATTTTGCACAATATTTCGGTTTATGTACAATGTACTCCATTTAATAGCATGTATACTAGGCTTCTTAGATGGCTAAACAAAACATTTTGTGGCAGTAATTTCCCATTTAATTCCCAAATTCCACATAATAGTTATTACATTTCACATCAATTATATGAGTTAGATGGACATAATATTCCTTTGCCATGCAATGAGCTGTACACATCTAACAGGTCAGAACCGTATTTGTCCACAAACAGAATCTCACTCACTTTGACGTACCTGCTGTATAGCTGGAGGTACCAGACACCTTGCTGTTGTGGAGCCACAGCTGTTTCAATATTGTATCTATATGCAGCATTGTAACTGTACTGTCCTTAGAGTTCAGCCCTCTGGCCCCTTTAGAATAACATTTGCAAGGCAAAGAAATTAATTTCTTCTATCTCTACTCCCTCCAAAATGACTATTTTGTGACACCTACTGGCCTAGCATCTTCTAACAAATTGATGCTCTTCTCCAAATCATTACATGTTACAGCTGTTCACTTACCATAATAGCTTTTTTGGTAGTTTGATCTGGTTTTGATGTGTAATACAAGGAATGTTTACACACCAAACTGCCAGCAATACATCACATGGCAGCCAAACATTACAATTAAGGGTTATGCATTCTGTAGCAATATCTGTTGGGTGTAGGTATGTTCATAGGTTAGTATTAGGCTAACTGCCCTTGTGAGCCATTGTAAGCCTAGCCAATTATCCCATGTGAGACTCAAAGCCTGCACTTTCTGTTTGTAAGGCAAACACCTTAACCATTAGGCCACCCTCCCAACCCTAACATAGGTTCATAGATTAGTACTAGACTAACTGCCATTGTGAGCCATTTTAAGCCAAGCCAATTATCCCTTGTGAGACTCAAACCCTGTACCTTCTGTTTGTAAGGCAAATACCTTAACCAATAGGCCACCCATCCTAATAAAACACAAGCATGCATTTAAGTACTGAGGGGAGGGTGGAATGTAAGTGCTGGGAAATAAATAATTTAGGATATACACAGTTCTGAAGGGAAAAGTGGGATGGGTAAGCAGCTGCTTATATATTTTATGCTTTGTTTCTTGCCAACCAATATTTTCTGCCAACTGTTAGCTATTTTATAAATCCTGATGATGTTAATAACCATGGCTTTGTGCTTCTTAATTTAAGGCATGAGATGCAGCCCAGTGCTTGGAAATAGATTATCATGAAATGCCTTATTGTTTAAAAAATGACATTTTTATTCAGCCCAAGAAGGTTTGCCTTCATTATGTGAAACTACCTTCACACAACATATGCCAGCTTTACTCTGTGCTTAAATTTTTATTTCTTATTCCTTTTCCGATCATATTCAGCACTTACTTTTTTTTTTCTTTTTTGTGGTGGGAGGTGCAGAAGTCTAAGCCGTGAAGAATGATACACATCTCTGTCTTCAATGGGAACATTGAGAAATGCTACCAGGATAATAGATGCACTGACAAAAGACTTTGATGCTGTCTTTTAGTTAGACATTCTCCATGGCATTTTTCTTCTTTTTTTTTTTTTTTTTTTTTTTTTTTTTTTGCTGAACTTAGCTAACAGCATAAATGTAGGGTACACTTGTTTGCATTTAATCATTTAAGTCCAAGGTATGTATGACACATTGTTTCAACAACCTTTTAACTGAATTCTGTGTTAAACTGAATACAGTAGCTTTTCTATGGGCAGCAGTATCCTCAAACATGCTATGCCCTCATCCCCTCCATTGTTTATATATCTACTTTGAGGTCACCACATTTTGGGGAAAAGGGGATTCCTTTTTTAGGTCTGTACATTGCTAACATAGCTGGTAACTCTCCAGCTTATCAACTGCTAGTGGATACTGGAGGATACACTGAAGAATGAGTGGAGTGGAACCTGCAGTATTTATTTATCATGCCCATGATCAAATGTTTTATTAGCATGATAATGTTTAAAAGAGGTAAATGTTCTGAATGGTGCACTTCTGTTCTATCAAGTACAATGTTTAAATTGGAACCCAAACTAGCAACATCTCATTTGTCCATATTGCTAAGTCAGAAGAGCACACTATATAAAGTCATTATGCACTGTGATTCTTTCTTACTGCTTCTTTATACCTCTGCCAAAGCTGATGGTTATTAAAGCAGTGAAACATTTAAATGCAATGAATAAACAGTATATGAAGAAGTAAGATGTTTGACTGAAGATAACTGAACTGAATTGCAGATATTCATCATTAGATCAATGTTGTAGTAGCGGGTTATATCCTGCCAAGGATATGTCATTCAGCCGGTATCCAAAGCTTTAGGGTACCTTTCATGTGCACTAACTGAGGAAGGTTTTTAAGGAGAGCCATATAAAGTCAATGGTTAAGGTGCTGAACCTCCAGACATTTCTTGCCATCAAAGTATTCTCTTCCTTCAGTCCACAAGCCATCTATGGTTGGCAAGGCAGATAAGTACCTTCCTGGGGAAATCTTTATACTGTTCCTGATTTCTAAGAAGTTATTTTTTTTTTTAGATAAAATATTATAGCTAAGCTAGAAAATTTGTTTTTAAAGGATGTCACTCAACAATTGTCTTCAAAAAGATACATTTTTGTTAAGTTTATCTTATACTGGAAAATGTTTTAGAATCACTTTTTCTATTAAAAATGAATTTGTGTGTGTGTATGTATATATATATGTGTGTGTGTGTGTGTGTGTGTGTGTGTGTGTGTGTGTGTGTGTGTGTGTGTGTGTGTGTGTGTGTGTAAAAGTATAGATAAGGGTTTGAACTAGTGGTTTATGGAATTTTCACTAAAATCTTTACCTCAGAATTGCAAAATTCCTTTCATGAGGTTCACCAATTCTTCCAGACTCTGCTACCTGCTCATTGGGTACTTTTCCCGGCTTGACCATGGAGCAGGCATTAATCTGTTTGGTTCTTCCCTTCCCCTATGCCTATGGTTGGCAAGGCAGATAAGTACCTTCCTGGGGAAATGTTTATACTGTACCTGATTTCTAAGAAGTTATTTTTTTTTAGATAAAATATTATAGCTAAGCTAGAAAATTTATTTTTAAAGGATGTCACTCAACAATTGTCTTCAAAAAGATAAATTTTTTGTTAAGTTTATCTTATAGTGGAAAATGTTTTAGAATCACTTACACACACAAATTCATTTTTAATAGCACACTAATCACTTACACACACAAATTCATTTTTACACTTACACAAATTCATTTTTAATGGCAAGGCAGATAAGTACCTTCCTGGGGAAATCTTTATACTGTACCTGATTTCTAAGAAGTTATTTTTTTTTTTTAGATAAAATATTATAGCTAAGCTAGAAAATTTGTTTTTAAAGGATGTCACTCAACAATTGTCTTCAAAAAGATACATTTTTTGTTAAGTTTATCTTATACTGGAAAATGTTTTAGAATCACATACACACACAAATTCATTTTTAATAGAAAAAGTGATTCTAAAACATTTTCCAGTATAAGATAAACTTAACAAAAAATGTATCTTTTTGAAGACAATTGTTGAGTGACATCCTTTAAAAACAAATTTTCTAGCTTAGCTATAATATTTTATCTAAAAAAAAAAAATAACTTCTTAGAAATCAGGTACAGTATAAAGATTTCCCCAGGAAGGTACTTATCTGCCTAGCCAACCATAGATGGCTTGTGGACTGAAGGAAGGGAATACTTTGATAGCAAGAAATGTCTGAAGGTTCAGCACCTTAACCATTGACTTTATATGGCTCTCCTTAAAAACCTTCCTCAGTTCCAATGCTACTCAACGCCAGAAGTCTAAACCTCAAGATGCACGCACTTGAAACTCTCCTTAGCATGGAGAACATCGATATCTGTGCAGTAACAGAAACCTGGTTCAAGGCTCCCGAGAGCACCCCAGCACTATCAGGTTATACCTCATACCATGCTTTTCGGCCCCAAAACTTGGACCGAACCACAAAAGGAGGGGGAGTATCAATATTCGTCAAAGATACCCACACCTCCAGGTTGGTGGCACAGCACGAAGCATCAGAGACTATCCATGTGCAACTAACTGTGGGTAAAACTGCCTTCCAGTTTATAGCCTGCTACAGACCACCCTCCCAAACACAGGAACCCCACTTGCCCTTCCTGAGAATACTGGAAAATATGAAGGTCTCCCCAAACACCATTATATTGGGCGACTTCAACTACCCAAACATAGACTGGGAGCATTACTCTAGCTCCAACACCCTAGCCCAAAGGTTCCTAGAATTTATAAACTCAAATGCTATGGAACAACTTGTTACCACTCCCACAAGAGGGGAAAACATACTGGACCTGATCATCACCAACATGGGGACACTATGCTCCAGACCAGAAGTGTATCCCTCACTGGTAAGATCAGACCATAAATTAATCTCACTGGATATTCACATCCTGACCCCACCCCCTGCCCAGAAAACCACAGTGAAAAACTTCTCTAAAGCAAATTTCACACGCCTCAAAACCGAGTCGAAATCCTTCAAAGCCCCCGGGCCTGTGGAAAATACGGCCCAGACTGCAGAATCCTTTATAAATGCATTCTATGAACACCTTCAGGAATGCATGGATCATGCAATCCCAAATAAAACCAAGACCCAATCCTCCAAAGGCAGACGTCCTGTCTGGTGGGCCCCAACCATAAACAAACTATACAATAGAAGGAGGAAGCTACTACATGATAGAGCAAAATCTCAAAAAGGGAAGGCATCTCTGATCAGTATTAGCAAAAAACTACGGGCACTCATAAAATCATCTAAGGCCAGCTTCGAGAGAAAAATTGCACAGGACACTAAGGATAATCACAAGGCTTTCTTTAGTTATTTTAGGAACCTGGGTGGGAATTCCCAGATATGCTCAGAATTAGTCCAAAATGACAAAAAATACACCGAGCCCACAGACATTGCCAACATCCTAGCTGACAGGTTCAGTGCAAACTTCTCCCCCTCTCCCCACCAAAAGGGCAAATATCTATCCCAACAGAGTGGTGCCCCCCTGACATCTGAGATGCACAGGAAAGAGCCGCCTCTCCAAAGCAAAA
The DNA here is from genome assembly GCF_019279795.1 of Protopterus annectens. Classification (NCBI taxonomy): domain Eukaryota; kingdom Metazoa; phylum Chordata; order Ceratodontiformes; family Protopteridae; genus Protopterus; species Protopterus annectens. The sequence continues at coordinate 1,324,109,231 of NC_056726.1, forward strand.
GACACAGCATCAATGGGACCAGATGGTGTCCCGGGCTGCGCCCTACATGAACTCCAAGAAGAGCTAAACCCAAACATAAAACTACTGTTCAATCTTAGCCTTACTACAGGATATGTACCCAAAGAGTGGCGTACAGCAACAGTGGTCCCTCTCCACAAAGGTGGTGCCTCAATGGATCCTGGAAACTATCACCCCATAAGCCTGACTAGCTTGGTCTGCAAAGCTATGGAAAGGATCATCATGGACCTCATAAATAAAGATATTGGGGACCTACAGACACTGGATCCTACCCAGTTTGGCTTTGTTAAGGGCAGATACTGCCTCTTAAACCTGGTCGATTTCTTTGAAACAGTCACCAAGGCCATTGACGAGGGGAAGGTGGTCCACACAGCCTACCTGGACCTCAAAAGCCTTCGATACAGTACCCCACTGGCATTATAGATAAGCTCACCAGCTTAAATATAAACCCCTATGTCACTAGATGGGTTGCAAACTGGCTCAAGGACAGAACCCACATGATTAGAATTGCTGGAGCCATGTCAGACTGCAAACCAGTTACAAGTGGCGTCCCACAAGGCTCAGTCCTGGGACCTCTCTTGTTCGGTATATATTTCTCGGCGGTACAGGCCAACACGGAAGGACTGTGGCTGACCAAGTTTGCAGATGACTGCAAACTGGGCGTCATAATCAACTCTCCAGCCGACACAAGCATCCTCCAAAAGGGCCTCATAGAAACAGACAACTGGTGCCAGAGCCATGGCCTCAAGCTAAACGCCAAAAAGTGTATAGTCATCCCCTTTGGCAAAAACAAAGTGCCCACAAATTACCACATAGGTGGTAATCCATTAAGTACAGAAGAAGTCATTAGGGACCTACCCAAGTTGATAGCAATCTCTCATTTGACAACCACGTGGCCAAAGTGGTTAGAAAAACATTTTATATAGCCCACCTAATCATGAAAGGATGCACATCTAGATCAGGGGAGGTCATCGTACCTCTTTACTCATCCCTCATCAGGCCCATAATTGAGTACAATGCCCCTTTTGGGATGTACCTTACCAGACACCTGCAGCAACTGGAAAGACCCCAAAAGTACCTCACCAAGAGGATCAAAGGGCTCAAACAGATGCCATATGCTGCCCGGTTAAAGAAACTCCAGCTCTACTCAGTGGCATACCGCCTGCTCAGAGGCGATCTCTGCCTGACGTATAAAGCCATGTCCAACCTGGAATTAATGGACATGCTGCACCTCAGAAAATCCAGATCCCATCGAGCTACGCGCTTGAGAGACTTGAACCTCAGCACTGAAATAAATAGGACATGCTGGAGGGACAGATTCATAACCCAGAGGCTCCCTTCACTCTGGAATAAAATCCCAGTCCAGGTTAGGCAGAGTCCCACATTGATTCTCTTCAAGAGGAATCTTGATGAGTGGATGGGAGATCATAGGTTTACCCCAGCTATCACTTCTGTGTCACTGTTAGACAGAGACACAGTATACTAACCTCAAAAAAAGGCATAGCAAAATTAATTTAAAATGGGTGGCGAAAGCCAAACACACTCTGGCTAGGCTTATAAATGCCCTAGGGCAGATAGCCTAGTATGAACCTATGAACCTATGAACCTATGAACCCATCCACATGAGGAAGAACATTTCAGAGGAGTCTTTGGAAGTCAAGCTGGCTTCCTCAATGCGTCAGCCATCAGTGCTGTGGCCAAATCAGGTACCTCAAACCAATTATTCCCTTCTCTCAATGCTGCTGGTGTTTCTCCTTGAGAAGCCAGTCAGAATCAAGATTTAGGCATGTCCTATGCTGTTGCTGGGTCATCTTTGTTGAGCAAGGAAGAATCACTCTTGTTGGTCTCGGAAGACAGAGTTGGTGATACTTCATTGCATAGACAACCTAGTTTGCCTGATTCCCTAAGAAGATCCCCATACCTGGGTCAGTCCTTTTCTGAATAGTGTCCCAGAAAAGGAAAACAGAAAGTTATGCATATTTCTTTAATTGTTTCCAAGAGATAAACAAGAAAGACTGTCTTGGTTTTGCTACGGGCTTATTTCAAGCCTTTCATTCTTTGAGTTTCAATTCCTCATTGAAGTTTAAATGAAAAATATTTCCCTTTCTGTCTGATAGTGATTCCCAGTCAGAAAGGCATGTATTAGGCTAGGATTGTATTTCTCCAGCATCTACAACACAGGAAGGGGAATCCGATTCTGAAGAACATTTTTCACCAGATTCCCTCCAATTAGTTATGTTTCGTGAAACTATAGCCAAAATTAAAGATATATTTCAATGGAAATAATTTGAAATTCCAGCATCCCAACAAAAATATTATTACAGTTGGATTTTAGTCAGCATGCAGCAGTTCCTCCTGCATTATCAACCTTAGGGGATGTTTTCCTAACAGCCTGCAGTATGCCTTACAGTCACCCTTGGGCTTTCGGATACTGGCCAAGGTTCTTGCCACTCCATAGTGCCTTTTTAGGTGTTGTTCCAAAGACCAAATTACCACTGTAACAGCTACAAACAAATGCAATCTGAGGGTCATGCTGCTCAATGCTAGAAGTATAAATCTCAAAATGCACTCGCTTGAAACACTCCTTAAAATGGAGAACATCGACATTTGTGCTGTAACAGAGACCTGGTTCAAGACAGCAGAAAGTACCCCTGCACTACCAGGCTATAACTCATTCCACACCTTTTGGCCCCAGAACTTGGACCGAAGCACCAAAGGTGGTGGTGTTTCCATATTCATAAAGGATGCGCACACCTCCAGACTGGTAGCCCAACATAACGCATCAGAGATACTTGAGGTGCAGCTAACATTGGGTAAGACAGCAATACAGGTCATAGCCTGCTATAAGTCCCCAACCACGTCCCAAGACTCACACTCCATGTTCCTAATCACCCTGAAGAATATTAGGATCCAACCTAACACTCTCATACTGGGTGACTTCAACTACCCCTCCATTAACTGGGAAAACAAGTCATGTACCAATACACTTGCCCAACGTTTCCTGGAATTCATTAATTCCAATGTCCTGGTCCAGCTTGTTCTTACCCCCCACTAGAGGGAGCAGTAGCCTTGACCTGGTCATTACTAACATGGGCGACCATTGCTCTACACCAATAATCAACCACTCTCTGGTTAGATCCGACCACAAACTAATCACCTTGGAAATTCACATCCCTCCCACCTACCCCACAAAGGTAATCACTATGAAAACCTTCTCCAAAGCTAACTTTGGGTTCCTATAAACAGATGTGGCTAATTTCACAGCACCCATGCAAATGGAGAATAGTTGCATGACTGCTGAATCATACACCAATGCACTGTACGAACACGTACACAAATGCATGGATCTCGCCATACCCAATAGAACCAAGATGCTCTCTTCCAAAAAAAGGAAGCCAATCTGGTGGTCCCCTGCAATAAACAAACTCTACAACAGAAGGAGAAAACTGATGCGAAATACGGTGAAGTCCCAAGACTGGAAAAACTCCCTTATCAGCCTCAGCAAAGACTTGAGATCCCTCATCAAATCCTCTAAAGCTAGCTATGAAAACAGAATTGCAGCAGACAGTAAAGACAACCACAAGGCCTTCTATAGTTATGTAAAGAATCGCCACGGCAATATCCATATTTGCACTGAGCTACTGCACAATAGTACCTCCTATACAAAGCCAACAGATATTGCCAATATACTAGCCAACAGATTCATTGCCAACTTTACCATCCTCTCTCCCACCAAAGGACCAATCACAATACCAGTAGATTGCCAGGCACCCGGTATTACTGCTGCACAGGTTAAAACAGCACTGTCCAAAGCCAAGAACACAGCTTCTATGGGACCTAACAATATCCCCAGCTATGTTCTACATGAACTACAGAGTGAACTGGCACCTCACCTGTGTGCCCTGTTCAATCACAGCCTCACCTCAGGCTTTGTCCCTATTGAATGGTGCACCGCTACAGTCATCCCTCTCCACAAAAGAGGAGTGACTACAGACCCTGGGAACTATCGCCCCATTAGCCTGATGAGTCTGATATGCAATGCTATGGAATGCATCATCATGGACCTAATAAACAAGGATATAGGGAATCTTCAAACTCTGGATCCCACACAGTTTGGCTATGTGAAGGGTAGATCATGCCTGCTCAACCTGATCGACTTCTTTGAGTCAGTCACCGGAGCTGTGGATGAAGGCAAGGTGGTTCATACATCCTACCTTGATCTGGCCAAAGCCTTTGATGTCATTCCCCACTCAGGAATCATAGAAAAACTCACTAAGCTAGGCATCAACCCCTATATCACTAGGTGGGTTGCAAACTGGCTTACAGATAGAACCCACAGTGTGAAAGTAGCTGACTCCAAGTCAGACTTCAGACCAGTCACAAGTTGAGTCCCACAGGGTTTGGTCCTGGGTCCTCTTCTGTTTGGTATCTGCTTCTCTGAAGTCCAGGCCAATGTGAAGGGACTCTGGCTGACAAAGTTTGCATACAATTGCAAGTTGGGAGCTATTATTAACTCCCCAAGTGATGTTGACATCCTACAGAAATGCCTCACCAAGACGAACGACTGGTGTCAGAACCATGGCCTTAAGCTCAATGCCAAAAAATGTGTCATCATCCCCTTTGGGAAAAACCCAGTTCCCATGGATTACCACATTGATGGTAGTCCACTGAATACAGAAGGCATTATAAGAGATCTGGGAACACAGGTTGACAGCAATCTCTCTTTTGAACACCACATTGCCACTGTGGTCCGAAAATCCTTCTATGTGGTACATCCCATTACTAAGGGTTTTGCATCCAGGAATAAATAGGTCATTGTCTCCCTCTACTATTCCCTTATAGGTCAATCATTGAGTACAATGCCCCATTTGGCATGTACCTCACTAGACACCTGCAAAATCTGGAGAGGCCGCAAAAGTACCTCACAAAGAGGATCCTAGGCCTTAAACACTATATGGACAGACTCAAAAAACTCCAACTATTCTCTGCCTTATATCACCTACTTAGAGGCGATCTCTGCTTGACTTACAAAGCCATGTCTGACCCAGCTCTGTTAGAAATGCTACATCTAAAGAAATCCCAATCCCTCAGCATCACACGCTCTAGAGATCTCAACCTAATTACCACAATCAACAGAACAAGCTGGAGGGACAGGTTCATAACCCAGAGACTGCCCATGCTATGGAATAGACTTCCCATACATGTCAAACAGTGCACATCACTGGCCCTCTTCAAGAGAAATCTTGAGGAGTGGATGGGAAATAGAAAATTCATCCTGGGGTCACTCCAGTGGCTCTACTAGACAGAGGCACTGACAACTAAGGTCGGGTGGCACGATGCCAGGGTAATTCTATGGGCTAATCTTGTAACGGCTCAAGGGCTATTAGCCTAGTACATCCCTATAAACCTATGAACATAATTCTCTACCTCTAAAATGTCTAATAGATTTTATAAGGTCTCTCATACCCACAAATATCTATTATCTAATCTCAGATCAGTCCTTTCAGTTATTTCTTTGACAAAAACATCAGTTGTCAAATAGTTTCTGAATTTCAACCCTTCCCCTTCTGATAAAGATGGGAAAGCTTTTGATAGGTTTGGGAAGAAAGTGTATCCTTCTGCTTCAGCATTCAGTGCTCAGAATTATCAGGTAATATGTCAAAATATGAGGTCTCCAATTATGTTTCTGAGGTAACCAAATACTCCTTGAAGTGTTCTTATAGCTCGGCTGATGCTGCATCTAGAACACCTCTTACTGGATTAGTAATGAGAAAGTTTTCTGATTATATTCACAAAATTTACCAGTGGATATTAAAGCTGAACTTTTGAATACCTTTTTGAATACAGATGTATTTTTGGCCCCTCTTCTGCTGAAATCCTTAAAAGATTTGATGAAATTTCCTCAGCTCTATTTTTGGATCTGTCCAAAGCTTTCGATATGGTGGATCACCAACTATTAATCAATACCCTGCAATCACTTTGTCTAGATCCCAAAGCCCTACAATGGTTTAATTCATACCTAAGTGGTAGAAAACAGGCTGTACTATGGCAGTCCAAACTCTCCACCCTGTTACCTAACACCCTGGGAGTACCACAAGGATCTATATTAGGCCCACTGTTATTCTCCATCTTCATCAATGATTTGAACACTGTCATACCTAATGTCAGCTGTATCCAATATGCAGATGACTCTACACTGATTTGCTCAGGAACATCCCCTACAGAGTTACAGTTAACTACCCAGTCTACCTTTAACACAATAGAAAACTGGCTTTCAAATCACTTTATACTGAATCCCAAAATACTAAAATGCTGTTATTCCTTCCAACACAAAGGTCTAGCGCCATTAACTTTACAATCAAAGCAATGGATGGCACAATAATCTCACCAGACCATTCTACAAAACTACTAGGTGTCACTATCGACAGTAACTTAAAATTTGACCTACATGTCAATCAATTGATCAAAACCATCAATAAAAAATTAGGTTCATTGTATAGAATAAAAAGCTTTCTGACTCCCCAGCCAAAGTTGCCATTGCCCGATCTTATCTTCTCTCTACTCTCCTGTACGCCTCCCCTCTCCTCCATAATACTAGTAAGACTGTCCTGAACAGAATCACTATCTGTTATAATCACATCGCCAGGTTTGCTACTGGATTGCCTTTCAGGACACATCATTGCATCAACCTAATTCAGCTTGGATGGCTCCAACTACCTAGTCTAATACTATATAACCAACTAGTTATTACTCACAAAATTTTATACAACCCTGAAAACACTCCTGCACTCAAAAATCTGGTCACCCTGTATAACAACCCCAGACCACTGCGTTCTTCCAGCAGACTCCTTATCCAGACATGTAAAACTAATAACTTAGCCGGTGACTCTCTCTTTACTAACTCTGTAGGTAGAAAATGGAACCTACTACCTCCTGAGATCACTTCACTCTCTTCTCTAGGTCAGTTCAAAGCTAAACTCAAACTACACTTGGGGTCAAAATGGACTTGCTACTGTATCAAGCCTGGTTAATCCCTTCTCCAGATTTATGTATAGATGCAATGTGTATGGATTGTCTTGATGTGATTCTGTAAATATACTATCAATGTCTAAATGTTCTTCACCAAATATTCTATTATGCTGTTTGAGATAAGTGATATGTAATGACGTTTTGAGTTATGTAATGATGTTTTTTTTACCTTTGGGAGCTTTTCTCCCCGGGCCTCCGCTGAAAATGGACATATATCCAGTCGGACTATCCCGGTTAACAAATGTAAATAAATAAATAAATAAATAAATAAATAATAAAAAGAGAAGGTAATTCAAGATGGTCATTCAAATTTTTAACCCTCTTTTTTAGAATTTAATAGAACCTTTTTTTTCCCATTCAAGATCCTTTTCTACAAAACAAAACAAATGGTCTCAGCAAGGTACTAGCAAACAGAATTTCAAAAAAAGCAGACACATAGGGGTTCAAAAGGAAATGGGAGCCTCCAAGAATCAAGGACAGTACAAAACAGTAGACTGACTATATTGCCTTTCAAGTATTTCCCCTTCCTTCCCTGGCAACCTATTAAATCTTTCTGAAAGACCAGGTCTTCATTTTCCCAAGTGGCATGAAGTAACCTTAGATAAGTAGGTTCTCATAATCATTCAGAAAGTTTGCATTTGGCAATGATAATCCCTCCTCCTATTCAAAGGATTCCTCTTCATCCTTCAAACTAAACATATCTGTTTTCTCTAGTCCTGGAACAAATGCTATCTATAGGGATTATAAAACCAGTTCCCATACAGCAAATAAGGAATGGCTTTTATTCAAGAATCTTTATGATGCCAAAGAAAGAAGGCACTTGGATTTCAATCCAAGACCCTTCTTTTCTAAACATTCACATCAAAGTTCCAAAGGTCAGGAAACTTTCCCTTCAATTTCTGTTACCCCTCATCCAACATCTCAGTTTTTTGGTAACTCTAGATGTAAAAGATACTTATTAGCATATCCCAGGTTAGGCAGTTTTTTTAAGATTTTATGTACCTGGTTTACTTTTTCAGTTCGTTCTCTTTTACCCTTTAGGCTATATATAGCTTCTAGAGAGTTTACAAGGTATACAGCAATCTTCCCTCATTCCTATTCACAGGATATTGTTCTTTGGTTATCTTCTGTATACATCATTTTTGAGAGCTTTTCTTCCTTAAAAAGAAGTAGAACTTTATAAAGTATATATTTTGAATTTCTCTGCCCAGTCTCTGATCTCAACCAGGGAATATCTCGGGATTCTGTGTTTCACAGCCTCGGCAGTTCTTATAATTCCTCTGGCTAAGCTTCACACAAGAAAATTTCAGTGGTTCCTTGACTCTGTATCGACCCAACATCATCACTCACTTTCCTTTCAGATTCCAGTGTTGGGGGTTGCCTTAGTGGATGAACAAGTTATCCCTCGGTTCTGGTCTTCCTTTCCCTCTTTCAGCTCCTAGTAAGTCACACCACAGATGTCTCAGACTTTGCTTGGGGAGTTGTTTTCAAGGGGTTGAAGGTTCAGATCCTGTCGGACAAACAGGTTTTATGTCAACCTGATTTGGTAAAAGAGGAACTATAGTCACTCTGTTGTCTGTGAAAGCTCTGAAACCCAGTCCAGAAAGTTTGCCATCTACATCGACCAAATCTCATGGAAAAGTGTACTACTCTTGTAGTAAGCTCCTACATACCTGAACATCTGCTGTTATGGTAAGTTGTTCACACAGGTGTACTCTTCTCCATTCACACACTATCTCCATGTCAACAAGCTTATGATAAATAGCACTAGTCAGTAACTGTAAATTGCAAGCACCAGCAGTATAATGCAGGTGCATCATTTAATGGAGTATGACCCAATCAGTAAGCATTATCTATAACTGATTAAAAGCTTGGTTAACTAGAAGGGACTAAAATGAGACAAGTAAGAAAGTAGTTTAGAATTCTAAGAGACACAGTAGCAGAGAAGAAATTCATATAGCCTATTTTGACAATTTGTTTTAACTCAGCCAGCTGGAATGTGCAAGATTTTGTGGTCTCTGCTATATTTTGAGGCAAAGCCATCAAATAATAGTTTTCCATATGATACTTACAAATAATGTTTCATTCACCTAGGAGTTTATAAAGGGCATCTTCCTTTTTAGGAGTTTAGGACCAGTGTCCAAGCACTTACAGGCCTTACAAATAATATCTTTAAGTAAAGGCTCCAGGGGAGAAACGTCACTCATTATTTTCTCCAAGACTTTGCTTTAGTATATTTTGTGAAAGAGGTAAAAAGGTACAAGCAAAGTACTCCAACTGGGCATAACCCCTTTTCAACAAAGGTCTTGGGAAATGGCATCATGTAAAATACATGTCATTATACTGTATATGTGTGATTTTGACCCACAAATTAGTAATAAACAAGCTGAAAATTATGAAATGTTATAAAAGGAATAGCACTTCAAAGGAACATCCAGCCTGGTATCTGTGTCATTTTTTCTAGGTTCATAAGTTCATAGGTTCATACTAGGCTATCTGCCCTAGGGCATTTATAAGCCTAGCCAGAGTGTGTTTGGCTTTCGCCACCCATTTTAAAATAATTTTGCTATGCCCTTTTCCGAGGTTAGTATACTGTGCCTCTGTCTAACAGTGACACAGAAGTGATACCCGGGGTAAACCTATGATCTCCCATCCACTCATCAAGATTCCTCTTGAAGAGAGTCAATGAGGGACTCTGCCTAACCTGGACTGGGATTTTATTCCAGAGTGAAGGGAGCCTCTGGGTTATGAATCTGTCCCTCCAGCATGTCCTATTTATTTCAGTGCTGAGGTTCAAGTCTCTCGAGCGAGTAGCTCGATGGGATTTGGATTTTCTGAGGTGCAGCATGTCCATTAATTCCGGGTTGAACATGGCTTTATATGTCAGGCACAGATCGCCTCTGAGTAGGCGGTATGCCACTGAGTAGAGCTGGAGTTTCTTTAACCGGGCAGCATATGGCATCTGTTTGAGCCCTTTGATCCTCTTGGTGAGGTACTTTTGGAGTCTTTCCAGTTGCTGCAGGTGTCTGGTAAGATACATCCCAAAAGGGGCATTGTACTCAATTACAGGCCTGATGAGGGATGAGCAAAGAGGCACGATGACCTCCCCCCCCCAGTCTAGATGTGAATCCCTTCATGATTAGGTGGGCTATATAAAATGTTTTTCTAACCACTTTGGCCACGTGGTTGTCAAATGAGAGATTGCTATCAACTTGGGTCCCCAGGTCCCTAATTACTTCTTCTGTACTTAATGGATTACCAACTATGTGGTAATTTGTGGGCACTTTGTTTTTGCCAAAGGGGATGACTACACACTTTTTGGCATTTAGCTTGAGGCCATGGCTCTGGCACCAGTTGTCTGTTTCTATGAGGCACTTTTTGAGGATGCTTGTGTCGTCTGGAGTGTCGATTATGGCGCTCAGTTTGCAGTCATCTGCAAACTTGGTCAGCCACAGTCCTTCCGTGTTGGCCTGTACCTCCGAGAAATATATACCGAACAAGAGAGGTCCCAGGACTGAGCCTTGTGGGACGCCACTTGTAACTGGTTTGGAGTCTGACATGGCTTCAGCAATTCTAACCATGTGGGTTCTGTCCTTGAGCCAGTTTGCAACCCATCTAGTGACATGGGGGTTTATATTTAAGCTGGTGAGTTTATCTATAATGCCTGAGTGGGGTATTGTATCGAAGGCTTTTGCGAGGTCCAGGTAGGCTGTGTGGACCACCTTCCCCTCATCAATGGCCTTAGTGACCGTTTCAAAGAAATCAGCCAGGTTTAAGAGGCAGGATCTGCCCTTAACAAAGCCAAACTGGGTAGGATCCAGTGTCTGTAGGTCTCCAATATCTTTATTTATGAGGTCCATGATGATCATTTCCATAGCTTTGCAGACCAAGCTAGTCAGGCTTATGGGGCGATAGTTTCCAGGATCCGTTGAGGCACCACCTTTGTGGAGAGGGACCACTGTTGCTGTACGCTACTTTTTGGGTACATATCCTGTAGTAAGGCTGAGATTGTACAGTAGTTTTATGTTTGGGTTTAGCTCTTCTTGGAGTTCATGTAGGACGCAGCCCAGGACAAGGTCTGGTCCCATTGATGCTGTGTTTTTTGCTTTGGAGAGGGCAGCTCTTACCTGAGCGGGGGGCAGCACTCTGCTGGGATAGATATTTGCCCTTTTGGTGGGGGGGGGGTTGCGCTGAACCCGTCAGCTAGGATGTTGGCAATGTCTGTGGGTTCGGTGTATTTTTTGTCATTTTGGACTAATTCTGAGCATATCTGGGAATTCCCACCCAGGTTCCTAACATAACTAAAGAAAGCCTTGTGATTATCCTTAGTATACTATGCAATATTTCTCTCAAAGCTGGCCTTAGACGATTTTATGAGTGCCCGTAGTTTTTTGCTTTCTTTCTTTCTTTCTTTCTTTCTTTCTTTCCTTCCATTTGTTAACTAGGATAGTCTAACTGAGTTAAAGCCCATTTTCAGTGGAGGCTTGGAGAGAAAAGCTCCATAAAATAAAAAAAATGCAAAGTTTTACAAGAACAATGATACCTGAACTTAGTAATAGAGGTGTAGAATAGAGGACATTGGTAGGTCAAGTAGAATAAAAAAATACAACAAGCCAACTACACTGTTTCCTAAAACACAAGATGGAAGTTATAGTGTTACAGTGGTATTAGATTATTTAGCTTTGAGAAGATGATAGGAGTACACTTAGCGGGAAGGTGAGCTGACAACCAGGATAATAGTAAACTGAAGTGAGAATTAGTGTTGGAGCTAAATATATATATATATATATATATATATATATATATATATATAATGTAAGTGAAGAGTGAAATAATTATGGGAAGAGAAGAAAATGATGGAAAATAGGATGAAGGGAAAATGATCACAGGTGCGGAGAAGAAGTAAGGGACTCTGTTTAGAGCATAAAATAGTGATATAGGTGAGAGTAGAAAAGATAATATGGTGGAATAAGTAAGGCACTTAAAAGTAATAGGTGGAAGAGTTAGATAAGGAAAGATGATAGTGTTATGTATAAGGGCATATCTAGCATGAGGCAAGGTGGGTTTTTAGATTTTTGATGAATATTGAAAAGTTAGATTTCTATCTTAGGTGTGATGGTAGTGAGTCCCACCGTTTGGAGATGGAAACACTACACAGGCTGTCACCGTGTATATTGTTTGATTTGTGAAAATGAACAAGATTTAGAGACTGTGTTCTGAGATTTATAGTGAGGATGTATTTGTCCACTATAGATGATATAGATGGGGAGGGCTCATTACGAGCCTTGTAGATAGTTATTAGTCGATTTAGGTATAATAGGCAAGATAACTCCAGCTAATTTAGTTTATGAAGGGCAGTACATGCTTAAGAGTCTTTCCAAAACTGGATTACTGTTGTTGTAAGTTAGCATAGGGACTTCTGCCCTTATACTTTTCCATCCTATAGGCAGGATCCTTGATATACTGGACTCAAATAGGGAAGAAAACCCTCATTGCGATAGCAGTCAAACTGGTCAGCACTCATCTCATACTTCATGTATGAGATGAAAGGCAAATGCCTGCTGCATGGCAGATGAAAGGTCATAATGTGGGTATACACCAAAGAAAGATCCAGCATGCACGTTGCACGTTTCCTCTATCAAGTCCTGTGTTAAAATCAAGTTACATTCCCACATTCATTTATTCACATCTTTTCTGATGTTAGAAAGTGAGCACAGTCTCACACCCTAGGAAGCATTAAAGGCCAATTAGTTGAGGGAGGGCTAGTGGGAGCCTAATTGACTCTATATAGTGAAGCAAGGACTCAGGATGATGATTGGAGAAAGCTTCTGAATCTAACTATAACCTTAGAGCACCCACTACTAGACTTACTCCATGTGAGCAGACCAGGCAGTCATATACTCAAGTTTGGTAGATGAAGTGATCATTCTCTGGGATGCAGCCCTCAGAGTTGGTCCCTTCCTATCAGTCCATGCCTAGTATAACAATCAGATCCCTCCTGCTGACTTATGTGCTGTTCAGTTCCCAGTGCTCTTACCCAAATTATGCTGAATAGATATTACGCTTCTCCTATGTCCTTTGCTTGGCAACTGGATTAAATCACTGTATGTTTTGGTCCTATATCAGAAAATACAAACAAAAGAAGATGTGAATCCGATGAACTGATATGTGCAACAAGACTTTTAGCTCCAGCTATCTAAATCCAAGCCACATGAGCAACAAGAAAGCCCCAGGAAGTATAATATCCTTCTCTCCTCCTGTCCTGTGAATGGAAATGTGCTCCTTTGAATTACTGCTGGATGATTCAAGTTCCCCAAAGCCGTGGTTCACCTCCTCTTTTACTGTTAACTCTGCCTATTTTGAAGCCTGTCACAATCATTTTTCATGCCTTAGTTGCCCTGTATGGTTAAAGGTCTTCCTGGAAATTTGTAGCCCTTTGTCTCAGATCAGTGTATCAGTCTTCAGCTGAATACTTTTTGGCCATATAAATGGAGTGCTAGAAATATCAGTTATGATCTACTTTATTAACATTTTCAATAGACACCTGTGGTTAAGATACAGGTACGGTAAACTGATGGTCCAATGAAAGTGGTGAAATATACATATTGCTGCGGTTTTGTCCCTTGTTAACTCTGTCAAGACATTTTTCAGTACTAAGTAATTTTGCCTAAAGCTAAACCAGTCTCAAGTGCCTGTATTTTTGACATTTATTTTTAGGGAGATATAATCCCAAACAGAATTTTTATGCATCACAAGAGCCCCATGTATGCCTCTGGCTTGTACAATCAACTCCTGTGTGCTTATATCTTGGGGACAAAAAGGAATCCCCCCCCCCCCATTGCATTGGCCCTCTACAATGTTGTGATTTTTTTCGGTGAAATAGCTCCAAAACTATTCTTGCATAGATTAACTTACCAAAATCAGTGGTTAGGGCATAAAACTTTCAGAGATTTCTTGCCTTAGAGAAAGGAGGCTAGAACCCTGTTTTTAGATATATACTAGGAACTAAGGTAGGTAAAAAATGCACACTCTGACACAAAACATCACAGAGAAGGGGGATATACAAGTGTTCTGTGTTCATCATTAGATCAATGTTGCACTAGCTTAAGGTATATGGGTAAATTGCCAGAGTTTAAAAAGGAAGGGAAGATGGAGATGCCTTGGACACAATACCCCACTCAGGTATCATCGAAAAACTCATCGGCTTAAATGTAAACCCATACATCACAAGATGGGTTGCAAACTGGCTAAGTGACAGAACCCACAGGGTCAGAGTTGCTGGCGCCATGTCAGACTCAAAGCCTGTCACAAGTGGTGTCCCACAGGGCTCAGTCCTGGGACCACTCTTGTTCGGCATCTACTTTTCTGAAGTACAAGCAAACACAGGAGGGTTATGGCTGACAAAGTTTGCAGATGACTGCAAACTGGGCGCCATAGTCGAAAATACATCTGACACAGATATCCTTCAGAAGGGCCTCACAGAAACGGATAACTGGTGCCAGAACCATGGCCTAAAGTTAAACGCCAAGAAATGCATAGTCATACCCTTCGGGAAAAACAAGGTTACCCCTAGCTACCATATAGGTGGCAATCCACTGAGCACAGAAGAAGTCATCAGGGATCTGGGGACCCAGGTTGACAGTAACCTTTCGTTTGACACTCATGTTGCCAAAGTAGTTAGGAAAACCTTCTACATTGCCCAACTGATCATGAAGGGATTCACATCTAGATCTAGGGAGGTCATCGTCCCCCTGTACTCATCACTCATTAGACCTATGATTGAGTACAATGCCCCATTCGGAATGTATCTGACCCGACGCCTGCAGCAGCTGGAAAGGCCCCAAAAGTTCCTCACCAAAAGGATAAAGGGTCTCAAAAATATGTCTTATGCTGCCAGACTGAAAGAACTCCAGCTCTATTCAGTCGCATACCGCTTGCTCAGAGGTGACCTGTGCCTGACATATATAAGGCCATGTCAAACCCAGATTTGATGCATATGCTTCACCTCAAAAAATCTAGATCCCTCAGAACCACAAGGGCGGGAGACTTAAACCTTGACACGGTTATTAATAGAACGTGCTGGAGGGACAGATTCATCACCCAGAGACTCCCTATGCTGTGGAACAAAATCCCGGTACATGTGAGGCAGAGCACCTCACTGGCCTTGTTCAAGAGGAATCTTGACCAATGGATGGGAGATCGCAGGGATTACTTCAGTGTCACTGCTTGACAGAGGCACAGCAAAATAATAGGCATAGTTTTCTTCAAACTAAAGGGGTGGCGAAAGCCACATAACTATGGGCTAGGCTTATAAATGCCCTTGGGCAGATAGCCTAGTATGAACCTATGAACCTATGAGAACGGTCAGTGTCTTGGAGCCCCAGGAGAATCATCCTAGCAAACCAGCCCTGGATATGGAAAAATAATCTAATATCTAATATTTTGTAAAAGTATGCACAGAGGACCAAGTTGCTGCCTCTAGAATTCTTCTAGAGTCCACCCACTTCTTCAAAAATTGATTGAAGAAGCCAAAGCTCTGGAACACTAGGCCTTAACCATCACTGGAAGTGACTTATGGTGAGAATAATGAAAAACAATAGCATCAGACAACCATTTGGAAACTGGCTATTTTGACACAGATTGTCTCTTACTCTTACCTTCCTAGGAAATAAACAGCTGATCCAAACTCCTGAAGGTTTAGGTTCTGTCAATAAAGTATCTGAGCTGTCTGTACAGGGCAGTGTTGATCATAGACGCATTATGTGAATAACGACCATCTAACTAAAGTCAATTAGGGAACACAGATATAACATGGCTAGGCTTGTAAAGGTCCTAGAGCCATTAGCCTAGTAACCTCCTATGAACCTATGAACCCATCTAGAGTATGCAAAGTCTTTTCTAACGTAGTTTTGATATCTAGAAAAAAGGAGAGATGATTATCTTGACTCAAAGTAAACAATGACACCACTTTAGGCACAATGAAGGATTTTTTTCTCAGTGATAGCATATCTATGTGAAAAATCAATAAAGCTTACTTACCATATAAGTCAGATACTGTCCTTGCAGAGGTCAGAAGAATGAGTAGCACAGTTTCCCAAGTTAAGTCTAAGGAGTTGGTTTAAATGGAAAAATTGTAAGTTTCTCTAGAACAAAATTAAGATCCCAAGAAGGAGCCATCTCTCTTCTTGGTGGACAGATATGAAGAACTACTTCCTGAGGCTGGGTAGAAAGGGAGGATATAAGGGCAGACAAGCAGAAATGGATGAGGGGTGAATCTTGATAGAAGTGCAGGAAAGGTCAGAGGACAGTACCTCACACAAATATTGATGAACCAGAGGCATATGGGCAATAAAAAGGTCCTGGTTCTTAGTCTGGCACCAAGTAGAAGATGTCTTCCATGTACCTATATATCTGATAGCAGACTCAATAGTCTTTTTAATGCATACTGCACATCATGAGGAAAAGAGGTGCCTAACCGGTATTACAGTAAAACTCTTTCATCCAGACTAACAGGTATTACAGTAAAACTCTATCATCCAGAGTAACAGGTATTACAGTAAAACTCTATCATCCAGACTAACAGGTATTACAGTAAAACTCTATCATCCAGACTAACAGGTATTACAGTAAAACTCTATCATCCAGACTAACAGGTATTACAGTAAAACTATATTATCCAGACTAACAGGTATTACAGTAAAACTCTATCATCCAGACAGTCAACTGAAGTGTCATCTGGGAGTATATCAGACAAACCCTGTCTTGTGTGTGTAGATCCAATCTGTGAGAAAGCTTGTCGCCCTTAGCCATTTCAAAAGAAGGAGGAACCTCTGTTGCCTGGTGCTAATATGAGTCACCACAATATTATCATTTGGAAGTTCTTCTGAACCTTTAAAATGGCTCTGGATATTTGTGAAAAGTTTGGAAAGGCATAGAGGAACATTACTTTCCATGGGAATAAGAAGGTGAGTGTCTTCCAGGCCTATTGGCAAGGAATCCTGGAGCATAATTTCTTTAACTGTCTGTTATGAATGGAGGCAAACAGATATATCTGAAAAGTTCCCATTCATTTTTTGGAAGACCCCCAGTTCAGTTCCCATTCATGAGGGTTTGTCCTAGTCCTGCTCAGTTATCTAAACTAATGTTTTGCTCTGACAGAATGTATGTAGCCTAGTTCTCAGGCTACCTCAGGTAGTCTGCAAAGGAGGAATGATCTGGTTCCATCCTGACTGTTTCTATATCATATCATTTTGGTGTTGTCTGTGATATCCTGAAGACCAAAGATGATTTACAGATTTCAGATAACTTATTATAGGTTCATAGGTTCATAGGTTCATACTAGGCTATCTGGCCTAGGGCATTTATAAGCCTAGCCAGAGTAAGTTTGGCTTTCGCCACCCATTTTAAATTAATTTTGCTATGCCCTTTTTCGAGGTTAGTATACTGTGCCTCTGTCTTACTGCCATTATTTCTTTGGTATTTATGTGTTTTAGTCTGTCCTCTTTGTTCTTCATTGTTAACTGATACAGAAGAGACAGTTTGGGGGACTACAAATGCAGTGATCGAAAATGGGTGATTAGCAAAACTCTGGCCCCATTTGACTTTACCTTTTGCAATGTCTTTGTCTTTAGGGATAAGAGAGGGAAGGCAGACAGCAGGCAGCCCCTTTATATCATGCTGAAGTGCTACAACCCCTATATTTGGACAGTGAACCAGGTGCAAAAGATCTGAAGCCGAAACGTTTCTTCTGAAACGAAAACATTCACCAGAAAGGACCCCAGCTCTGGAGAATTTGCTGAAAACCTTCCAGGTCCACCTTCCATTCATAAAACCTGCTTAGATTCATCACCTTATCATCTTCATTGGCCCACTTTTTCCCATTTTCCACATGGGATCAGGATGTTGTGTCAGCTGACTCCATCTCTACCGATTCAATGCCACTCTTGTACCTTCTTCGTCAGTAATGCCAGACTGTCACACGTCTTCTCTCACATAATCCATCCATGTCTTTGCTGGATGTCCTTGTTTTCTCTCACCTTCTTCCTGTCTGTCCAAATCTTTTTCATCAAATTACCTTCTGGTTTTCTGCACATATGCCCGAACCATCATAATCTGTTCTGTTTGATTTTCTTTGCAATTGGTGCTACTTTGGCCTCTGATCTGATGTCCTAATTTCTTCCTCTGTCCCACAGTGTGCATTTTACCACCCACCTCAGGCATTTCTTCTCCATCACCTCTAGTTTCCTCAGGTGTTTTGCCTTTACTGCCTAGGTTTCTGTACCATAGTAGTACTGGTCACACCACTGTTTTGTACACCTTACTTTTCCGCTTCTTTGACATTCCTCTGTCACACTACTCTTAACACTCTGTGCCAGTTGGCTGCAGCCCCTCTAATTCTAGCTTTGATCTCCTCATTCAGACTTCCCATCTCCTCAACCACCCTTCTCAGATACTTGAAGCCTTAACTTTGTTCACTATTTCCTTTCCATCTAAATTCTCAGCTTCTTCTAATTTCAACATTTGCTGCCATTAGAACTGTCTTATTTGCACTCAGTTTCATCCCATGTGCCTTTGGTTTTGCATTCTATTTCCTTATAGCTTCAAAACAGGCTTTGTACCACAGGAATAGAGGACTGCAATTGTTATCCCACTTCACAAGGGTGGACCGTCAACTGACCCCATCAACTACCGACCTATTAATCTGACTAGTCTAATATGCAAAGCCATGGAACGGATTATCATGGAAATGATAAACAAAGACATAGGCCAACTTCAGGCACTGGACCCAACCCAGTTTGGTTTTGTCAAGGGGAAGATCATGCCTACTAAACCTGGTGAACCTCTTTGACAGGATCACCAAGGCAATGGATGAGGTGAATATAATATAATACATACCTCCTACCTGGGTCTGGCAAAGGTGTTTGATACAATACCTCACTTTGGTATAGAATAGAAAGGGGGAATATATATATATATGTGTGTGTGTGTGTGTGTGTGTGTGTGTGTGTGTGTGTGTGTGTGTGTGTGTGTGTGTGTGTGTATATATATATATATATATATATATATATATATATATATTTAATAATAGAACTCCATGGGGCCATGGATGGGCCACTCTAGTGCTGCAGGTTAAATGCTGCAGTCCTCCACTCGTTTGGCTTGAAGTCTGTTTGGAGGTTGTAGTTAAATAGTGATTCTAGTGGACCCACTGGTTCATGTTTCACGCTATTAAGGAGGCACCCAGGGATATTATCAGGACCCATCAATGCAGTTTTCTTGGTTTGTAGGGCTCCTCAAGTACCTGGTCTATAGTGATCATTTGGGGAGTTATTGATGTGGGTATTTCTTGAGGGACACCCGGAGAGGAGGCGGTGTGTAAAACTGGAGATACATTTGTAGACCAGGAGGTTTGCTATCTCTTCTGTCTCTGTGTTGTGGCGCAGTTTACAATTAGATCAGTAAAATGGTTACAGGCATAGCCAAAGAAAGTTTTGTTATTGTCCTTGACTTGGTAGGATAATTTTATCTCAGATTTGGCTTTGGCAGACATGATTTGCACTATGAGTTGCTAGTTTCCATTAATGAGGGATTTTTTTTTGTTACTTTGCTGAGCATTGCACCTTCAAAGTTTTGCCATGAATTTCTTCCTTTGGTTGTACAATCTATTGATTTTAGGATTAGACCAGAGCAGCTTGTTTTTTGAGTTGCTCCTATGCTTAATACAGATAGACACAGCTGTCTCTATGCAGCTATTAGTATGATTATATTTCTGTGAATGGCTCCACATAAGCAGCAGTGCTCTCAGAGTTTGGGACAGCTTGAAATTTTGCCAGGATGTCTATTGGTAGTAAGACGTTTGCCCTAAAATAATTCCTAAAAGTTCCAGGGTCAGCCAGTGGTCCTGGGTTTTTTTACCTTTACTTCAAAGGAGACAGCTTTATGGTCTTTCTTAACAGAACATTACACTAGGGAGAGTACAATGTTCCAACATGTTTGTGAGGACCATGTCAAGGAAGTTTAAGCCTTTAGCCGGTGTATGGACCAACTGGTCCAAGGTGTTTGTGTTTAAAAAGCCCAGGAATCACAGTGCCTGCATGTTAGGGGTCATGTATGATTCCCAGTTTGTACTGGGTTAGTCGTCACCCATGGGTGTGGTGCTGGGTCTCCACTACATTTAAATGTATTACAGTTTTCCTGAGTAAAAGAGGGGACCTAGAGCTTGCAAGGATATGTCATGGGACTTTGGCTAAAGTAATTTGAATGTGAAAACATTCAAAGGTGTCATGCTGATGGACCAGCCTTGAAATGTGCTCGATTTTAAATCAGATAAAGACACCTCCACCCTTTGTCCCTTCTTGTGCGGTAGCTTGTCTGAAAGTGTGGAATGCATTGTAACCCTGCACTGCTGGGGTGTGTTCCATGGCTTTAAACCATGTCTTAGTAACTGCACAAGGATCTACATTCTCCAGGGTGAGTAGAACTTGCAGGGAGTGGAGTTTCTTGTTTAGACTCCTGGCACTGACCAGTAATACCTTTAGAGTTTCTTGGGCTGGTTTAGCTATGTCAATATTTTTTATTAGGTTGTCAATGACTAAAAGTTTTAGCCAGTATTTTGAATCCCAGAGGGGAGAGGTGCAGAACATCCCTGCTAAAACAGCATGGTCTGTTGACCATATCATTTTAGGCTGACACATATTTTACTCCTTTGAATGACACCATACTTGAAGACAATTGTTAAAGTCAATTATTTTCTATTCATATTGTGCCATCATCCTTTAAGAAGGTAGAATGCTGCTCAATGCTAGGCTGTTAGCCTAGCACACATAGTCTGAGAGATCAGTCATGTCTGTTTTCATGTAGTCCAGGGAGGTATGTCTTAGGTCATTTATGTCCACCAGTGAGACCTAAGAGTAGAAAATGCCAGCATACTAGGGGAGATCTTGATCTGCAGTCAAATCCTCTGCCATGAGTTATATCCCCATTTCACAATGATGTATTCAGCATGCAGACAGTCCCAGTTGTGAGTTCTAAATTTTTTTTAGTGAATATTAGTGTTGGCTTAGTGGACACAATCACTTCCAGAGAGAGTTCAAGCTTCATAATTGGCTAGTGGCAGACTATTTTTCTAGGTTATAAAGTATGTTGTAGACAACTTTAAAGTGAGAGTACGCTAGTAGACTGGATAGCAAAAATACTGATATGTTTTATTGATTGGTGCCTTACTAACTTTGCAAATTTATTATAAATTTGTTGCAGATTGACAGACTGACATGACTAAGTTATTTTGTGCATGCTCCATTAGGATAGGTTAAGTTTTGTAAATAAGTTTTATTTTAGTTTATTCCTTTTTTATTTGAAATAGACATTAGATGTCTTGATCAAATCTTAAAATGTAGTTAATTATTATTTCAAATAGATGTAGTAGCTTAATTGTAGTAAAACAGGTTGATAGCATTAAGTCATAATAGCATGGTTGTTGGGTTACAAGTGTAAAAATTGTTTTGTCTTATTATGCCTTAAGAATAAGTCCAAAAGAAGAAAAAAACAAGAACCACAAGTAGTGAAGGTAGAGGCCCAGGAACCACACAAACCAAAGTCCAAACCACAAATCCAATTTATTGACAGCAAAAACAAACCAAATGCAGTCAAGTGCTTTTGTCTTTAGCAAAGACTTCTTCAGAACTGCTTGACACGGTCGTCTCCAACCTTAAATAACCCTAATACATCATGTGATCAACATGTGATCAAACATTCACATGACTCAGTTTAGTAAATGCATTGATTATAAAACTTCAACAAAAATTATTGTGAATATCAAGTTAAATTGCATGAAAAATGAACATAAGTATAACAATGAAAATTAAAAGTAAAAATAATGTTGAGAACAAAAATGGTATAAAAGTCAATGTTACAGCGACAACTATATCAGTAACATAACATAATCAGCCCTCAACACTTTTTAGCTTTAATATAGGTGTAACAGAACAACATTCATTCAAACCGGGGGGGGGGGGTGGATTACACACAAGAATACATATGAACTTTTTCTTGAGAAGATGTTCGTCAGTGTAAAAGCCCCTTGGGTCTGGTTCCAAGAAATCAATCATCACAAATTTAAAAAGGTGACCAGGATAGGCAGAAATATGTCGGTACTGTGTTTTAATTGTCTTCCCTTTCTTGATTTTATTGAGATGTTCATATATCCTCTTTCAAAGCTCGACCAGTCCTGCCAATGTAAAACGCTTTACACTGTTGGCAAAGTGCACCATAAACCACTCCTCTGGATGAACAATTAAAATTTTTTTCACCTCAGATTTCTTGTATTTGATGAAAAAAGACTCACAACAGGGAATATGTTGACAGTAGTTACAGCGGTTACATTTATACATACCTTTTGGTCAATTGGTACTAAATTTGCCCGAATTCCTTTCCAGCAAACTTTTAAAACATTTGTCTCTCCTAAATGCTATCTTTTGGAACCAAACAGCACATTACCATAGTTGATGGAAGTAACAGTAGGCCAAAACTGATTAACCACATCAACAATGTGGTAAGTGTTTAAAGAAAAAGTAACAGTCAAGGCTCATTCATACGATTTATCCAAATTATGATCACGAGAGGTCATTGGCCCTACTGAAGATAAGGAATGACAGGTGTTATCAAAGATTGTTAACAGGGGACAGTACAGACCCTTATCCCTTTTGTCACATACTTCATCTTTGATAGGTACCAAGAGGTCTGATGTATAACCTCTGTGGATAAACATATCCAAACATTTTTCAATCTCCACCAAAAATACTGCATCATCAGATATCATCCGAGAGAGTCCGACTAGTTCACCCTTGACAACTGCTCCTTTTGGAAATTTGGGATGCCACCTGTTGTAGTGAATATAAGAATTGGAAAAAGTTTTCTTACAAAAAATGTTGGAGCTAAAGCAATCCTTTGAATAATCTTTTGAAACCAGGATGCCAAAAAATGCCATCTTGTCCTTGTCAAAGTTATGGGTACATTTACAGAAGGGGGTGCTATTTTTGATGTACATTAAAAATCGTTCAATTTCGTCAAAGAATCTGTCCAAATGATAAAGATGTCATCCAGGTACCTACTATAAAATGGCCAACTGTCAGCAAATGTACTATTGGACACATTGCTTCTCCTAATATGCCATGAATAGGTTGGCAAAGCTCGGGGCACATGAGGCACCCATGGCCACTCCAATGGTTTGTTTAAATAGTTGTCCTTCAAAATACAAAAAGTTGTTGCTCAGGACTAATTCTGCAAGTGTGACAGCAGTGTTGGTGTCATTGTTGTTCAATAGCCCTATGTCAAAGAGCATACTTTCCACCCAATCAAGTCCCTCCTTGTGTGGAATGACTGAATAAAGATCTTGTACATCTATTGTGACAAGTATACAATCCGGTAAGAATTGTAAATTTGCTAATCTGGATAAAAAATCCCATGAATCTTTACAGATATGGGTAATGCAACTGGTGGATGGCTGAAGTAAATTATCGACATATTTAGCTATGTAAAAGGTTTTGCTCCTGCCTGTATCAACAATCGATCTCAGTGGTGGGTTTCGGATGTCTTTATGAATTTTCGGTATGCCAAATATACCTGCCACCACCAGCTGTTCATTGGATAGGTATTCATAGGCACTCTTGTCAATTTGTCCCTGCATGACCATGTCATATAAACAACCATCAATTTTAGAATGCCTTAAGAATACTTTATATTGTTCTAGCCATATTTCTGCTTTTGTAATGAGATACCATAGGGCAGTTTGGAGGTGTTTGTCTGAGGAGGCTGTGTATGTTAACATAGACTCATCACAGGATCATAGGAGGTTACTAAGCTAATGACCCTATGGCCCTTACAAGCCTAGCCACGTTTTACCCTTATTTCCATGATCAGCACCTATCACCCCTGTCCAAGAGGGACATAGCTGGAAACCCTGGGGTGAACTTACGGTTACTTATCCAATCATCCAGATTGTGTTTGAAGAGGGCCAATGAGGTGCTCTGCTTGACATGAAGTGGGAGTCTGTTCCAAAGGTGTGGTAACTTTTGGGAGACAAATCTGACCCTTCAGCAGGTTCTGTTAATGTCACATACCAGGTTAAGGCCATTAGAGCAAGTAACCTGTGTAGCATTTGACTTACGGGTGTGCAGCATTTCCAATAAAGCAGAATCAGATTGCCTTATATGCAAGGCAGAGATCACCTCTGAACTGTCTGTATGAAACAGAACAAAGTGACAGTGATTTCAGACAGTCCTCATAGGACAGATGGTGAAGACCTTGAATTTCCCTTGTGAGGAACTTTTGTGTTCTTTCCAATTGCTGCAGGTGCTTGTAAAAGTACATAACAAAAGGGGCACTGTACTCAGGTATTGGCCTGATGAGGGAAGAGTACAGGGAGGTTATAACTTCTTTTTTTCTGGAGGCAATGCCCTTACTTATGAGATGAGCAATATCGTGGGTGTGCCCAGGTCTCTCACCACTGAGTGCATACTTAGGGTGTTGTTATTGATGCAGTAGTTAGCAGGAACATCACTCATACCAAAAGGGATGATAATGCCTTTTTTGCATTGAGTTTAAGGCCATGACTTTGACACCAGTCATTAGTTTGTGTAAGACCCTCTTGTAGGATGTTGACATTGTTTGGAGATTCTATGATCACTCCCAGTTTTCAGTCATCAGCAAACTTTGTCAGCCACAGACCTTTAGTTTTAGCTTGCACTTCAGAGAAATAGAATCCAAACAGTACAGGTCCCAGGATTGATCCTTGTGGAAACCCACTGGTTACAGGTCTGATGATGGAAGTGGATTCCCCTTTTTTGACTATATGGGTTCTATCAGTAAGCCAGTTAGTGACCCATCTAATGATATACAGGTTGATACTTAGCTGGGTGAATTTGTCAATTATGCCTGAGTGAGGGATAATGCCAAAGCTTGGCTAAGTCTAGGTAGGCTGTGTGCACAGATTTCCCCTCATCAAGGGTCTTGGTGACTGTCTCGAAGAAGTCCACCAGGTCTACCAGGCATGATCTCTCTTCGCCAAATCCAAATTGAGTAGGGTTAAGTGCTCGGAGTTACCAATGCCTTTGTTGATAAAGTGCATGGTGATTCTTTCCATGGCCTTGCAGATAAGGCTAGTCAGGCTAATAGGTCTACAGTTCCCAGGGTGAGTGGAAGCACCACCTTTGTGCAAGGAGATAATGGTGTCCTTTTTACATTCAGATGGGATGAAGCCAGTGCTTAGACTATGACTGAAAAAGACTACACAATGGTGTTGCTAATTCTTGTTTGAGCCCATGTAGGAACCATCCTGGGATGTTACCAGGTCCCATGGATGCTGTATCTCTAAAGAGCATTCATGACTTGCTCTTTAGAGATACAGGGGAAAAAACAGGTAGTAGGGATATTTTGGGGTATGTGTGGCGGGGAAGGGGGAGTGAAGTTTTCACAAATCCTATTGGCTAACAGGTTAGCAATGTCCACAGGTATCAACTACCAGTTCTGCACAAACCTGAGGCTTTTCTTTTAGGTTATGGATGTAACTAAAGAATGCCTTATGATGGTCCTTAGTTAAGGAAGCTAATTTGGATTCATAGTTTGCTTTGGATGACTTTGCAAGGAGTCTTATTTGCTAGTTTAAGCTGAGGAGGGAGTGTTTCCAGTTTAGAGCTGGCTCCCTCTTACCCTTAGACAGCAATTTCTTCCTCTCGTTTTCATATTAAATTTGATTTGCTGGGTGAGAAGCTATATTGTTTGTTTATTAATATTTATGTTTTGACTTTGAATAAGTAAAGTTCCTAATACTGAATCTTGTGGTACACGTACTTATTTACTGTGGAGATGACAGTTTTTCAATGTACCACACATCTTGTGTTTTCTTGCTCAGTTAAAGTATGAACCAGTTAACTGCATTGTACATGAGACCCAGTTGCTTGAGTCCATGTTCTTTGGGTGTGAAACTGTGTCAAATGCTTTTGATAGGTCTGTAATAGGGATGCAACCATTCTTTGATTTAATTTTTCAAAAATATGGTCCATGATAGTTAGTAAAGCTGTTTCAATCCTGTGTTCCAGTTTATTTCAAATTTGTATTGTGGAAAGTAACTCAGTGTGTCATTCTTTGTATGCTGACACATTGCACATATTTTAGATAACTCCATAATTTGCTTCTTTAAGAAATCTGCTGCCTTTATCTAACAGGATAATGTAGAAATGAGTGTTGAATTTGAGGACTGAAGCTTCTTGAAGGAAGCAGTTTGTAAGCTTAGTTATAGAGTAGGCTTTGGCTCCTGTAGCCTTTTGATGTACTCTACTGTCAGGTTACCAATTTTAAGAAAGTTGGGTTTGAGTCTGTATATTTTTAAAGTACACTGGTAAGACATATGGTTAGTCGAAAGGTAGAAGTGACACTGTGTCAATGCCATGTTTAATGCATTGGGTTTAGTAAGGGAGTTGACTGCAATGACATATTAGCAAGTTGTACGGCGGGCATTAATCTGAATTAACTAAACATCATCAAAAGGGACTGACAATATTCCTGCCTTAATGCTGACAAATATAAAAAGTACTCTAGACACAATATTACTTCACACTTGCAAGGTACTAGACTCAGGAATTGTCCCCTGTTCTTGTAAACAATCAAATATCACATCGATATACAAAAGGGTAAAAAAATAATGTGAGAAATGATAGACCAATAAGCCTCACTTTTATCCTAGGCAAGCCCTTTGAGAGGGATATTATTTGATTATCACTGAAAACACTGATAACAGCATAGCATTACTAAATATCAATCAGCATGGCTTTATAAAGGAAAGATCAACCCTCATTAACCTTGCAGGTTTCTATGAAATATCTTTGACATTAGACATCAGATTAACATCATCATCAACCCCGTTTTTCCCATTTTCTACATGGGGTTGGGGCGTCATGTCACCTTTCACCATCTCTCCATATTCAATAACATTCTCCTACCTTCTTCGATGGTCATGCTTGACTGTCACAGGTCTTCTCTCACACAATCCATCCACCTCTTAGCCGGTTGCCCTCATTTTCTATAGCCTTCTAACTGTCTGTCTCAAATCTTCTACACCAGTTTGTCTTCTGCTTTTCTCTACATGCGCCTAAACCCAGTGGCGGCTGGTGACTTCAAATCACAGGGGGGGGGGTTGCAGGAGATAGCTGAATAGGTGGGGTCAATGGGAAGGGGTGTGGCCAACTAGAAAGGGGAGGAGCTCTGTTCAAAACCACAAAAACTAACTTTAATTAAATATGCTACCCTGGGTGCCAAACCCTCATTATGAGGGTCCAATCAAGACAAATGAAGTGTAAAAGAATAAAAATATTTCAGTGCATTGGTTGCATGACAGCTTACTTAATATCTAGATGGAAACAAAAAGGTTGTGAGGCATGAAAAAATAAATTACTTTTTAAATACATTACTGGAATGTCAGTCATAATCAAGTATAAGAAAAACAAGCAGCACTCAACTCAAACCGCTTCTCCTTGCACTGCAGTTCTAATTATAATTTATATTCAGCTTTATTAAAGTACCAAGTAACATGCTGAAAGTAGCAATCTCTGTGATGCCCCCACTTGTAAAAATGTTTCTTATGCAAAAAAGACCTGCTGCCTGACAGCTATCTACTTATTTCATGGGGAAAACATGATCAAAGTAAAAAATGAAAAGCAAACAAGAAGCAAGCTCAAGATACATTGCTTAAAGGAAAACTGTACAGGTTATGGACCACACATGAATGGCATTCTGTTTAGTTTATGGGTAAAGCCCTCAGAGATCACTGGAGGTCTCCAACAAGTGTAATGATATTCTTAAAATAATGTAATCCTGTCCTTTATTACAAATACTGTCATATGCATTTCAATACCCAACGCTTATACATTATCTAGTTAAGTATTCTCTGCATGGCAACAACAGAAAGGCTTCAATGTTGGCAATTCATTAACAGTATGCTTATTAAAGCTTACTTGCATGTTATGATCTCAAACAAGCTTACCTGATGGTCATTAAAGCATTACTACTTAAAACACAGAGCAACAGGCACTTGCTGAGTAATAAGCATAAATCAACAGTACAAAAATATGACAGAAATCAGACTATTCTGCAAAATCAAGAACAGATGAAAAGCCACGGTAGTACTTGTGTCTACCTTGGATGGGGGGATACCCTGCACATTTACACTGCATAACTGCTCCTTGCCTTGCTTGGACACATCCAGAGTCACTACATGGGGGAGTGGGGTGCAACAAGTATGTCACAATTTGAAATGTCTCTGGCTGACTGTGATGCCCCTGACACATTTGTCATACCTCTCACCCTCAAAGCAAGAAATCTGGGCAAAGCCATACACAGAAGTGGGAAAAGGCCCAAAAATAAGGACAATTTTTAAATATTGCTCCTATAAACTTAGAAAGATAATAGAATAGTAGGTCTTGCATTAGTATGAATTTTCTGAAGGATATGAAATCTGAAACTCAAATGTCTGTCATTATTTTCTAACTTCAGTCTGTAATGATTTACCACTAATTTGCCAAAAAAAACCACGATTTTATGAAAAATGGACCAGAAATGTGATGCAAAAATATAAAATAGCCACACAATACAGCTGGGAACCTGTCAAAGAAGGGACATTTTTTAATATTAGTACTGCTAACTTGAGCAGCTGACAAAATAAAATAATCTACATGCATTTCTGAAATAAAAGTAATCTAGAACTCTGAATATTACAGTTATTTCTTAACTGTAAACCCTCCATGTTTTCTTCCAAAATTGCTATTTTGCGGAGGGATTATTAGGGGAAGAGCAACATTTTGAGCCAAATTTGGGGACAGTTGAGAGGTTTGGCTATGCCTAATTCTATAAAGCAATTTATTAGCATGTACCTCTCGACCTGTTAATGCAATAAATCTGGACAAGGCCAAATATATTGGGGGAACATGTAAACAGTACTAAAAATTGCTCTTGTATAAATGGAGACAGTTGATAGAATAACAGGTCTTACTTTAGCATGCATTTTTCTGAAGGTCATGAAGTCTGAAACTCAGTGTGTCATTATGTAGTGACTTAATTCCTAAATGATTTTCCAGAAAACCACAAATGTTATGAGGAACAAACCAAAAATAAGAAGCAAAAGTCTATTCATTCTGTGAAAATCTGGACAGTTGGGATGTCTTTGAGTTTGCCACCCTTCCCCCTCACAAAATCATGGTCGAATGGAGCCCTCCCACCTGCAGCCATTCCAATGATCCATTACTTGCCTATTTCACTCCATTTACCAAAAACACTAATGTGCATACTGCTTTACTTCTATGATGATTTGGATTTCATTTGAAAGTTTTATTTTGCATTTTACAGCACAAACACTAAGACATCTGCTAAGCAAAGCAATACAGTCTCACAATGAAAACAGGCTTAGCATTAAAAACTTCTCTGCCCTTGAAACTCACAATCAATGAAACAGCATTGAAACCCACATTCAAAGAAAGTACATTTTGCCAGTGGCAGATAAAGATTAACTTTGGGCCATTTTCATATCATATGCCCCTTGCACACGAAACACACACGATCTTTGATACACTTTCCCGATTGTATTAAATTATATTCTTTGTACAATACAGTACAGTTAGACAGTGTTTTAAATTTATTGTTTTGAACATTTTTCCAGTAAACAATGAAACAAAATGCATGCACCAATAATGACAAAACTGCCCAATTCAGAACCTTTCCATCATAAAAATCTACTCAAACTTCTACAGTCCCCCAGTATTAGTAAATATGCAGAATCTCTGAAGTTTAAAAGTCATCTAAATAATTCCACATTAAAGAAATCTGAAACTAATGAAGAGGTTGCTGCTAGCAAACAACTTTATATTTAATTTTCTCATCTACAAATAAAGTGGATGTTGCCCTTGAGGAATAAATTACCTATGTTGCATTAAAAAATAAGCTAGTAATATTGCAATAGGAAATGGATGGCAAACTGATAACAGGTTCATAGTTACTAGGTATCGTCACCAAAAAGGATTGCAGCATCCACTCCCTTTACAACACAGTACAGTGTGAGCAATGCATTTACCTACTGTGGGAGTAGAACCCACAGCCTTCTGCATCAAAAGCAAGTATGCTATCTGTTGTGCTATTAACAATGCAAGCAGGCTCACCATAAGCAGCACTAAACTATAGCTCCAGCTGCCCCTGGCAAATATATAAAGACAGAGAAGGGCAAAGACATGTTAAAAACAGTTACAAGACCTGCTACAGACACTAAGAAGCAACACCTGACAACTAAACTAAATTATTGCACATGACAAAACTTTATAGTAGGTAGTTTGAGTAACCAAATGTTTGCCAAAGTAGTACTGTGAAAAAAACCCGAGCCACAACTACCTTTCAGCATGTAGGCAACAAAGTGTCACTGACCTATATTCGTGCAATCTCGGAGTTTTTAAGTAGTGGGGTGTGGCCACAGGGGGTGCAAAGGAGGGCTTCCACCTACAAAAGCAAAGACAAAAAGTACATAAATTGCTTAAAAGAGGTGAAACGGCGATGAAACAAAACACAGGAGCTATCATCATCTGACAAAAACAGCGTGTTTATTCACCACTTTATAACAAATTCACCTGCTGCTGGGTGTTGGGCAGGCCTTGCTGCTGCGCATTGTGGGGTGGTGGGGGTTACTGTTTTAAAACACTGAAGAGTTTTGCCAGAATGCCTATTCCTCATAACATTTGAGGCTGTCTAGCAAGTTACAGACATTACCGTATCAAAGTGATATATATTTGGTTTTCAGACTTTATACTTAGAAAGTGCATACCACTAATCCTGTTGGTCTGTTACTCTTAAATTAGCAAGTTAAAATTTAAAATGTGCCCATTTTTTTACTACTTTGCTTCCCAATTTTAGGTTTTGTCTAGTTTTTTTTTTTTTTTGCACCAAGTTTGAGAAGTGCGTCTCACCCCTCTGTCAAGTCCCTCCAAACCTAAATGTCATTCCAATAACCCCCCCCACCCCACACACACAAAAAGCTAATAAAAAAACTTATATTTAGTAGAATTCTATTTGCCCTTAATCTAAACAAAGTAATGCCTTCTATTTTTGAATCTCAACTACATACCAAGGCGCTATTAAAATTGTTCAACTAGAGCCAAGTCTAGTATTACCAAGTCAATACTTGAAGTGTCAGGTACTTCGTTCAGGCAAGCTGTACATGTATAAAGATTACTTCAATCTCTTTTGCTTGATTTATTGCTTACGGTAATGAAATGGGTGTCTTGCTCGCTACATCCACATTTTATTTTAGGGAAAAAAAGGCTTATTTCAAATAAAATTCCCACACCAAATGATAAAATACTAACCAGAACAATATAACCGATTTATCAGTAGTTTCCAGCCTAAAGACAACCCACAACACATGCTTCACAGCTGGATAAGAATACACACACACACACACACACACACACACACACACACACACACACACACACACACACACACACACACACACAACTTACTCTTCACCTACCTGTTTCACGAACAGAACATGTCCGAAGCCACATAATCCATGTGCAAGAAGCCCAGCCACCGACCATTTGTCCAGCAGTAGAAGTCCCAAAGCACGCACAGCGAAATCCCTGTGAGAGCTCTCAGCTCACCCCTCATTGGCCCTGTCTGCAAGGGAAGCAGTCCGGAGCTCCTCTGATGACCGCACAGATTCCTGGGTATCCCACAGCACAGGTTGCTGGGTACCTCTTTCTCTGCACCCTGGCTGCTGATAAAGGCAGTCTGAGTTCCGCACATGTGCAGAGGAGTCGGGACTCATAATATTTTGTTTCACAGATTTTTTTCTTTGTTTTTTCTAGGTGGGAGGGCTGCAGACCGGCAGTCCGATAGCACAAGCTGCCCCTGCCTAAACCACTGAAATCTATTCTCTTTGACCTTTTCTGAAATTGGAGTTATTTTGACTTCTGCTCTTATGTCTTCATTCCTTTGTCTGTCCCACAGTGTGCATCCTACCACCCATCTCAAGCACTTCATTTCCATCATCTAACTGCCTCAACTGCTCTGCTTTTACTGGCCAAGTTTCTGTGCCATACAGTAGTACTTGTTGCACCACTGTTTTGTACACCTAAATTTTAAGCTTCTTTGAGATTCTTCTGTCATACACTACCCCTGATACTCTGTGCTAATTGACCACATCCTTCTGGTTCTAGCTTTGACCTCCTCATTCAGATTTCCCATCTCCTCAACCACCCCTCCCATATACTTGAAGCTGTTAACCTGTTCCACTATTTTCCCCTCTATCTCAATTTTCCGCTTCTTCTGATTTTCCCCATTTGCTGACATTACAACTGTCTTATCTCTATTCAGTTTCATCCCATGTGCCTTCAGTTTTGCATTACATTCCCCTACCCTTTGCTGAAGTTCTTGCTAACAGTCTGCCTGTAATGCCACATTGTCTGCATACAGCAGCTTTGTTGATCTGTCGTAGTACATCCCCAGCATGAACAGCAGTGGGTTCAGAGCTGAATCCTAGTGCACACCCACTACCACTGGCAACTCCTCAGTAAGACTGAACACTGTTCATACTTTAGTCATTGGGTTCTTGTGCATAGCTTGCCCTAATTCTACCAATGTTACTGGGACTTCAAACCACCAAAAGACTGCCCAAATCTGTTTTCTTGAGACCTTGTCATATGCTTTCTCCCTGTCTAAGAATGCCCATCTGGACTCTTTCTTCATTTCTAGCTTCTTCTAAAATATCAGACATCAGGTTGGTTGTGCTGCATCCTGACCAGAATCTGAACTGCTCATTTGCCTTCTTACTTCCTTCTGTTCTGCACATTCGTTTATCAATCACCCTCTCCAGAACTTTCATGCATTGTGATAGGAGTTTCATGCCTTTATATAGCCCAAAATTGGCTTTGTACCAATAGAGTGGAGGACAGCAATATTCATTCCTCACAAAACTGGGCATAAATCCCTATGTCACCAGATGGATAGCCAGTTGGTTACCAGGCAGGACACATGTGGTTAAAGTGGGTGAATCCAGATCCAGCAAGAGGCCAATTACTAGTGGTGTAACACAGGGCTCAGTGCTGGGATCACTCCTGTTCAGAATATACTTCTCTGAAGTCAAGGTTAATGTGGAAGGCCTCTAGATGACAAAGTTCACTGACAACCGCAACCTGGGGGTCAATCACAGAATCCCCCAAAAATGTAGATATCCTTCAGGAGGGTCGAGATCAAACAAATGATTGGTGCTAGAACTATGGCCTAAAACTAAATGTGAAAAAATGCATTATCATACCCTTTGGGAAGTCAAATACCCCTGCAAGTTACAACATCAGTAGTACACCCTTAAGAGAAGAATCAGATGGGAGAGATCTAGGCACACAGTTAGACAGTAGCCTTAACTTTGACTGCTATGGGTCCATAGTGGAGAGGACGTATTTCTTTGTGACACAACTTATAAGTAAAGTTATGGCATCCAGATCCAAGGAAATTATAGTCCAACTGTACTCCGCCATCATTAGAGCAATAATCAAGTACAATGTGTCATTTGGCATGTACTTGTCTAGGCACTTACAGCAGTTGGAGTGACCTCAGATGTTCCCCACAAAGAAAATACAGGATGTAAATAATGTGCCCTATGTGGATAGACTAAATGCCCAATCCCTTTACTCTGTCTTCTACCGACTATTAAGGGGTGACCTACACCTGGCCTACAAGGCATTCACAAATCCAACCTTGATGGAGCTACTACACATCCACAACTCAAACAGCATGAGGATCACTTGATCTAGGTATCTAGTGACTCAAACAAAACATGCTGGAGAAACAGATATGTGTCTCAGACATTGCCCCTTCTTTGTAACAGTCTTCCTATTTACATTAAGCAGAGCCCTTCCCTGGCCCTCTTCAAACACAATTTGGATCAATGGATCAGGAATCACAAATTCACATCTGGGATAGTGCCATGTCCCTTATGGACAGGGGCATACTGTAAGATACTCAATGCATAGGCACAAGTCCATGTCATCCTTTTGCCCCCAGGGGCCATATTTTGGGTAAATTAGGTTATATCGGCTAGGCTTGTAAGGGCTCTTAACCTGTTAGCCTGTTAATCTCCTATGAACCTATGTTGCCTTTGTACTTGAACAGTGGCACTAGTATGCTTACTGTCTAGACATTTGGGATACGCCTTTCTCTCCATACCACTGTGAGTACCCTCAGGAGCCATTTCTCCCCTATCTCACTCAACATCTTTATCATATTGGCTGTGACTTTTTCTGAACCTGCTGCCTTCCTAACATAATTTTTCTTAGTGGAGTTCTTACTTCTTCTACGGTGGGCTCCTCCTCTTCTCTCATTGTAGGCTGTGGCTGGGGTAGTACAGCTTCTATGGAGTTTTCTTCATTCAGAAGCTACTGGAAGTGCTCCTTTCATATGCCTTTGATGTCCTGTGGACTGATAAGCAGGGTGCTGCTGGCATCCCTTATGAAGGGTGTCTGACTATCTTTTTTTATCTTTCTGGCTTTGCCTTACAACCTGATAGAGTTTCTTTATGCTACCTACTGAGTCACTTTCCAGAAGCTGGTAGAGTGCATCTGATGCCTTGTTCTTTGCTATTGCAACTCCTCTCTTTGTTAGCCAACCAGTATTCCTTTCTAGCCTGCTCTGTCTTTTCTATCTCCCACTTATTCCTGTACTCCTTTTTTGTTTTGATGACTTCCTGGTGTCGTAGATTTTACAACCAGCTTTAATTATGTACCTTATTTCCATACCCAGCTCAACCACATATGTGTTCTGTAGCCTTTATACATGCTGTTTATGGCGCTGCCATTTTTTTCTCCTCTGCCTATTTCCTCTTCTTCTTGAGGTGTTAGATCCCTAAGTAATTCCTTGAACTGTATTGATTTCTCTACAGTCAGCTTGCAAGTCTTCAGCCTGGTCCCTGTTGACCTTAGAGCCTTCTCTAATCAGTGTATGTTGTGGGCCAACTGTTTCACTGGGGATGAATTTGCAATCACTGATTCTAGGAGGAAGTCTATGTGAGTTGCATGCTCTTGTATGTGATCTTGTGACTGTCTCTTTTTCTGAATCATGTGGTCTAGCATGGCTTCTCCTTCTTTATTCCTGCTGCCCCACCCATGTGGTGCCAGTCAGTCCACATATCCTGTCTGTCCTGATATCTTTATTCAGGTCACCCATTATCAGCACCAATTCATGTTGTCCTGCTTTATCTAGTAGGTCCTGCAACTGCAGTCTGAATGCACTCTCTTCCTCACTATCACAAACCTGCTGTGGGGCACAGGCTGAGATTATGAACAGTGCCCTATCCTTACACTGGAGTCTGTCACTAATTTTGATGACATTCCCCACTGTCTTCTGAAGCCACTCCCTCACCAAAATTCCCACACCATTTCTAGCCTGTCCTCCTACTGAGTAGTAGGCTCTGGATCCAAAGACAAGTAGTTTTGCTGCACTGGCCTTTCATCTTGTCTTATGGACACATAAGATGTTCAGCCTCCTCATTTCCATCATGTCATCCACATCCAAGCTGTATCCTGTCAGTAACCTACACTGAGTGTGACAATTCTTAGTTCATGTTTGGCAGGGTGATTAGTTTTACAACCAGCTTTCAGTCAACAGAAGTACCCCAAGCTGGGTAACTAGACACTAGTCAACCAGGCTTTATGCTTGGCACACTCTGGCCAATAAGGGCACATACACCCCCCCCCCCACCATCAGCATGGGTCCCTGGTGTGTGTATATATATATATGTATATATAGGTTGGAGGGTCCTAAACCCACTTATTGGCGATATTAGTCAACACAAGTTCATCTATTGCCATATTTTTATACCATCAAGTGCCATGGTGTGCAGTTTGTGATCCATATTCTCCTGTCTTGAGGATACTGTGCACCACAATAGATGCCCAAAGCAGTTGGTCTATACAACTCTTACCCTGTGCTACCCACAACTCCATTCTTAGGTAAGTTTGAGATGAAAACACTCAGCATGCTTTTTGGAGGAACCCCACAGAGATACAGGAAGAACATGCAAACTCCAGATAGGCATTGGGCGGATGTCAGGATCAAACCTTGGACCTTCTACATGGGAGGCGAATACCTTAATCATTATGACAACTGGTCTGTGCCTTGCAGACCACATAAATGCTTCTGAATCACTGCCTTACCATGTGCCACTATGTAATGCCAAAATCAATTCATATTTAATTAGGTGCATTAAATCATGGCTGACAGGAAGATCCCAGGCAGTTGTTTCTCAGGGTACCAAGTCATAGTACTCACTAGTAATCTCTGGATTGGTACATAGACCTTTACTATTTAATATTTCACTTGCCACAATAACAATATGAAGGAATAAGCACGTTTGGTTAGTATCTTTGATGGCACCTGTAAAATTGCTTCTTTCAAAGATGATGACAATATTAACAACTACATGCAATATATGTGAGTGAACTAACAGAAATGGGTTAAAATTTAGCATCGTCAAATGTTGTGTAATATATTTTGTAAGAACTATTATGAAGTAATTATTATGCTTGTCTTTGAATATATTAAATGACATCAGTCACTATAAAAATCTTGGCATAAGCACATTTTTCATTCGGTAAACATTTAGATACTGTTATGGTGCAGAGCCATGAAAGAAATGGGTCTTAGCATAAAAAAAAAAATTCAAGGGATGTAAACAGCTTGATTAACTTATGTAAGACATACATGAGGTTGATACTTGAGTAAAAAATATTTTTTTTATTTAATTGCGTCTTGAGATAGTATAGAGAAATTTTTATGTATAGTAAACCTAAATCATGCAGAAAGATGCAAATATCTTAATTTATATACTTTATAACATCATTATATATGGGGGCAAATGACATTTGCTTATAAGAAATTTTTTGATGCATCTTTGCAAGTACTTATTGCTATAGGACCATGTAACAGCACTCTTGTCCATATACATAATAATCTAAGCTTTTGTATGAATTTGTACAAAACCAGACTTAGACAAGCATTTCTTTGGAATAAACTACCAGAAATTATCTGAAATTCTAAGAACTAGCAATGTTTAGGAAGAAATACCTGGGTCCGTTAATTGGTTTACAACCGAAGCTTAAAGAAGTCAAAGTTCCAAGGTAAACTTATGACATTATAACTAAGACAGGATGAATTAAATTTGCATACTGCATTATAGACTGTTTCATCATGGAAAGGGCAGGTTTGGATTGTTTAACTGGTTGTATAAAGTTATTGATTGTTTACCAAAACTGCTTTAGATTTTTACTGTAGTCTTGTAAACTGAAACAATAATTTGTACAACAACACCAAAACCCTTTGCAACTAGTCAACAACTTGCACGAATCCAAATTCAGGTAAAAGAATCTCAGACTGCGAAAAAAATAAATCCACAAGCACTTTTATTACTTGTAGTGCCTCGGTGTAACCACCTTCAAGGAATGTACAAGAGCAATGCAAGCGACATCCTAAATACTCCAAACCCTCCCAATAATTATCAAGCAAGTATTCTATTACACAATTAACTAATTAAAACATTTAAGGCATTTTAAGGCAAACATCTCCAATGCCCAATAGGGACCAGTGTGTTGTACTTTAAAATATGTACAGATTCTTTACACAGAAGCTTTTCTTCGAATAAAATTTAATTTTCATCCAAAAAACTAATCTGTTCTAAAATACTACCCTGTAACAATAAATCATTAGCATTATGTTCAGTTTTAAAATGTGCAGAAATAGTTTTTTCTTCTTTTTTGATTTTTTATATCTCATTTGTGTTCCATCAGTCTAACACAAAACATTATTTTCGTTTCTCCGATATAAAACAAATTACAAGAACATTTCAAAACATAGACCACCACTTTTCTATTACATGAAAATGTTCCTTTAGGTGTAAATTTAACATTATTAATATAGTCAAAAGATTTCACTATATGTGAGCACACAGAACAGTTTTTACAGCTTGTAGTGCCTGAAAACACTGGGGATTTGTACATGTTTATACTTGGAAGAATAAACGTCCCATCTACTAGCATGTCTTTTAAGTTCTTACCCCTTTCATACGAGATAGAAAGATGTACAAGTAATATATTTGCCAAAACTTTGCCCTTTTGTAAAAAATTCCAATAATATTTAATTACACTTACAATCTCAGCACTCTTAATATTATAAACAGACACAAAATATATTTTTTCTTCTTCAGTTTGTCTGTCATAAGTACACTGCTGCATTCCCAAAGCAACCATTTTAGTGGCCAACTCTTTATTGTTCTTTTTAATAACCTTACTTTCTGTCTCGCTGATGATTTCAGGATTATAGCCTCTTCTCAAAAACATTATTTACCTGAATTTGTATTCGTACAAGTTGTCAGCATGAAACGATAATTTTGTTTGACCTTTAGGAAAATATTCTTATTTAGGTTTTTCAAGTTATCATGAGGACTTTGCTTTATCTGAAAACATCTGCGGGTAATAATGGTTGTGCCAGTAGTTAGTTGATTGAGGACAGCTGACCAGGGATTAGATTGCCTGCTAGCTGGGTTAAGTGGGTTTACAATTACAGTGATTGGGTTGTGTCATACATTCTTGGCACAATGCACAATGACTGCACTATTGTTAAATTATTCATCATACTGAGGTGGTGTCATGAAAAAAGGTCTGTAATACTGATGTGAGAGATTTGCAGGATGTAAGAAGTTAAATTGTTAGGTAGGTCATATTATAAGCTGGATTAAACAATAGAGGCCAAACCTTTTCAGTGTGTTTTATCAGCATGTTTATGAGTATCATTGTCTGGCTCCTGCTAAGACTAATGTACAACATTTCATATATGTCAAATCTTTGTACAGAATGAAACGTGTTGAGGCCTCACAGCACTCAGTATATGTAGGCAATGTAAGAACTGCCTGATGCATGCAGACAATATAATCATTTACTTAACTTGTCGCAATTTATGAGAGATACAAGTACCTAGGCAAATTTGAGGCTACGCTCCCACAATCAAACTAGTCCTGACCTACACCACAATCCTCACATATACACACTGAATTACCATATGTTTAGACTCAAAAAATCCTTGTCAAAAACCACACTACAATAGAAGGTGAAAGATCTAGGGTAAACTAAGCACTAATACCAGTTAGTAATGATACAGCTGAGGGTCACCAGAAAATAGGACATCCTAGACCAATTACACCTTATCAATCTTTAATCACAAACAGAAATGTACTAGTGATTAGTGACTCCATATTTAGGCAAATGATTTCTACCCTCACAAGGCTGGACAGTCAGCTGTCTCTCATGAACCAAGATTGCTGATGCTACAAGTGCACCTTAGGACTCTTAAAGAAGACAAATATGAGTACAGCATAGCGGTGACCCACGTTGGGACAAAGAAATTGGTGCATAGAAACCTGAAAGATATGGAGTGAGACACGACAGAACACTTTTTGCATGTCACAAATGCAGGAAAGATCCTAGTATTGAATGGAATCCTTCCGTCACAAAAACCTGATGCCAAGGTGCAAAGAAAAGATGAGTGGGTTTAACAGTTCTCTAAACCCTTGGTGTTACTCTAGGGGGCTCCATTATAAGTTAGCATGAAATTTGATAATTGTTCTTGCTTTGCACCAGTCATTCAAAGGCCTCCACATACAGGTGAAAGCTTTTCCAGCCACCCCCCCCCCCGTGTCTTTTTTAGAGAAGGTTCAGATGATGAACCTCCCAACCTAACGTCCAAAACAGATCAACTATTGGACCATATCAAGGTGGTTCTTCTTAATGCTTGAAGTCTAAACAACAGTGACAGATTTTAAGTCTTTCCTGCATTTAAAGCACATCCATACATGTGTTGTGACAGAAACGTGGTTTAAGTGCTCAGAGAGTACTCTCTCAATATCTGGCTTTTGTGTTTATCACTCATTTAGACCAGGGGGAGACTGGGGTGGCATATCTATGTTTGATAGAGACTACATTATGTTAAAACAGACACATAGAGATATACAAGTCATGGCTGTAGAGATTCAAATTATGCTAAATATGATCAGCTTTTAGTTCATAGCATGCTACAGAGTCATATCATGTCTCTAGAAAAATCACAGAACATCCCAGAATTTTCAGGATGAATTCCCCATAAGCAGATATGCTGTCAGCCAAGGTGAGTTTAACTATCCAATGATTAAATGGGGGATGTATACCACTAATGTAGGCTATGTACAAACATTCTTCAATTTTATTAATAAAAACAGTCTGGATGGTAATGCTAAAGAACTACTAGAGTGCACGATATTCTTAATCCAGTCATAACAAACTTACCAGGTGCATGTACCACCACCAGAGTATTCTCCTCAGTAGTCAGATCACAGACTAATAATCTTCTTTATCAGAATTTCAAACTGCCAGAAACAAATATCATAGAATTCAAGAATTTCAAATGTACAGATCTCCTACAATTCTGTGATGAATTCTGTAAATTCAAGTATAATGGCATTCCCCAGACAGCACAGAGTTGTACAGAAAAGTTCTACTAGCACCTGGGCAAATGTATTAAAATGGCAGGGGGTAAAAGTAAACCAGTTGGTGGTCTTTAGTCATTAATAAACTATGTAATAAATTAAATAATATTAAACCTGTAAAGAAAAACAAATGGCTCCCAAATTAAAGAAAACATCAAACAGCTAGAAAAGAAACTAAAAAAGGACATAAAAAAACAAAGACATCCCATGAACTTAGACTGATTACAGAAGCTAAAGACAATTACAAATCCTTCTTTAGTTATGTCAGAAAAATAAGCAATAACACCCCGCAATGGTCCGATCTTATTTACAACAGTATTAACTTCTCCGATCCAATGGATATTGCCAACATGCTGGCAAATAAATCTAGCGTAATTTTCACCCCAGAAGCATATATTCCAAATCCACATATCCCTAATAGGCCCTGGTGGACCTGCTCCTCATTCTTTTCAGCCTGAGTCTAGGAACTCACTATGCCCCAAGGGGGGGTACACAACTGTTATAATGGCATTCACATCAGACCCATCAGCTTAATGAGTCTTATATGCAAAGCCATGGAATGCATCATAACTGGCCTAATGGACTATTATATCAAAAATATAATCATACTCGATCCCCAGCAGTTTTGCTTTGTCAAGGGTAAATCTTGTCTAACGAACCTTGTGAACTTCATTGAGAGAGTTACTCAGGCTGTAGACTGTGGACAAGCAGTCTATACAGTGTACCTTGACCTCACCGAGACATTCAGTACCATGCCACATGAAAATATAATTTAAGGAACTCCAAATTGACCCATATGTGGTTAGGTGGATAACCAACTAAGCCAGCTGGCTTAAAGACAAGACTCATACAGTAAGAGTTGGGGGGGGGGTTCTTTCTCTGAGTGCATGAAAGTGACAAGTGGAGTTCCTGTGGAATCTGTGGCAGGACCTGTGCTTTACAATATCTACTTCTCAGACCTCCACTCCATAAATAATGATCTTGGGTAAACAATGTTCGCATTGCAGGTGCTTACAATTGTCAATAGCTGATGTAATAAAAATGGGCTCAAGCTCAAAATTCTGTCATCAGAAAATAGCACAGGCTGATGTACAGTTAGATTTGATTCTGATGCAAGCACCATTTTTATGTTTCATTTCACTTATGAAAAAACAGGTACCTAGCTAATAAAATTAGATTTTTCTGCCAGACTGTATAGTAGATTTTAGGTGCGACTTCTGAGAACGGCACATGGGGCATAATGTTTAAAAGTTAAACTTGATTATAGTTACATGAATGCCTGGCATGAGGTACATAATTACACAAATGGTATGATTTATTTTATGTATGAAGCAGACTTTAATAAGTACCCAGGCTTTGATACGTGACATCATCCTGAAATGAAATCACAGGTCTAGCCTAAGGGAGCAGCATATATTAACTATAGAATAGCAATATGCTTTATTTATTTATTTATTTTACAGTTTGTTTACCGGGATAGTCCATTGGGCCAAGAAAAGCCCATTTTCAATGGAGTCCCGGGCAGAAAAGCTCCATGAACACCAATATTATATGAAGACAATGCATTTACATGTATGTAATGCTATTGAAGAATGACGGTATTACAGAACATGACAAAAAATCCACAATTGCAGTATAAATACAGTTAAAAAAGCAAAAGGTAAAATTATACACACACACACACACACACACACACACACACACACACACACACACACACACACACACACATACATAAATAAGTCAATTAAAATAAGAAAAATCCATTGGTGTATATTCCTGTTAGATTTGTTACAATGTGAAATAATACAGGGTTGACACTACAGTTTTACATGAAATCTTAGCAGAAGTAGTAGCTTAAAGTAGGATAGGGGGATAAGAAGTGTTAATTGCTGAATGTAAGAAGGGTGGGACAATAAGAAAAAAAAACGTAGAGCAAGAGTAGGAATAAATGAGAAAAATAAAGATGGTCGTAGTCAGAGAAGGTCAGTATGATGAAGGGAAGAGAGAAGAAAAGGAGTGTGAGAAATGGGGAAAAATGAGGTGAGTCCTGCAGGATGAGAGCAGGGACATTCCCAGAGGGTTTTGAGATGGGAATGAAGCAGGGTCTTAAAGGTAGAGTGGTTGTCAGAAGTACGAATAAGAGGTGGCAGGGAGTTCCAGAGGCGAGCTAGGGAAAAGGATAGTAGATGTTTGCCTAGAGGATGAACAGGCTTGTGCAGTTCAAGCAAATTCTGGTTATTTGATCTTAGAAATCTGTTGGGTAGGTGCATTTTGAAGGAGGAGGCAAGGGAGGGGCAGATGGAGGGATTAAAGATGAGTTTATGGCAATGAGTAAGTTGAGTGTAGGTAAGATGATTGGGAAGTTCAAGCCAATTTAGTTTGTGTAGGGCATTGCAGTGGTTGGAGGAGAATTTATAGGCAGTAGCAAACTTAGAAATGTTGTTATAGTAGGAGGATAGCTTTGTCTTTAGAGAAGATTGAAGGTTGGTAAGAAGTGGAGCACCATATAGGAGAGAAGGAATGAGGAAGGTGTTAGAGATTACAAGTTTGGTAGTGAGAGTGATATAGCAGCTATGGCAGTAGAGCATGCCTATTTTCTGGTAGGTTTTCTTTATATTGGTTAGTAGGTGGTTATCAAATTTTAACTGTTCATCAATAAGGACTCCTAGAAGCTTTGCATGGGATGCTACCCCGAGAGAGATATTGTTTTGACTAGTAATGGAGAATGAGTTCTTGCCTATAATGGCACTTTTTGAAGGGGAAAATAATATAATTTTAGTTTTTGATGTGTTGAGTGATAGGTGGTTGTCTATCATCCAACATTCGGTGTAAGAGAAAGCATCCTGAGCTAGTTTTAAGAGCGTGGAGGTGGAAGTGGTGGAGCAGATTATCGTACAGTCATCTGTGTATTGAATCAGTTTAGCACTAGGAATGTTTTGGTGGAAGTCATTTATGAAAATATTGAACATTAAGGGACCCAATATGGAACCCTGGGGTACGCCTGTAGGTATATTAATAAAGGAGGAGGTGGCTTTTTTCCATTTGACAGCTTGTTATCTGTCAGAGAGGTAACTAGAAAACCAGTGGACAGAAGAGTGGGATAGATTTAGATTACAGAGTTTAGATAGGAGAAGGTTATGGGAGATAGTGTAAAAGGCCTTGGATAAGTCCAGAAGCAGGGTGGACACTAGACAGCCAGAATCCTGGACTGAGTTTATCATCATTATAAAACCTTAAATACAAAACAAGATGAAGAGTAAATTGACTTGAGAAGGAATAATACATACTGGTATTTAGGGGGGGGGGGTTATATTTCTTGTCCTTTACGGTTATTAATAAAAGGAAAGTAGGTTAAGCAAAGCGGAAATGTTTCGGAGATCTTGTTTGTACAAGTTTTATTTAGCTTTTGTTATCTAAATAAAGCTCAACAGAGACTAATGTCTTGTGGAAAACACTTTAGTTTTCCTTTGGATGAACAAATAGAAGTTATGAGATTCAAATCTAGTATCATTTAATTGCCAATATCTCATATGCTGAACAGTCTGCCATCATTTATAGTAAATCTGTTTTCTGTCATGATCAGTTAAAAACGATTAAACATGTGTAGTTCATGACAACAACAGACCAAATTATTGAATCTCAAAGGTTCGAAATTCAAAATATTGAACCTCAGAATACCCGTCATACAAAGGCATAAAAATGCTGCTCCTAGTGCCCCCACATTGCCTCCATATAAAATATACCAACTCTGAAATTGTACCACAATTGGGGAAGAGCAAACTCCTAATCAGCAGGAATACTGACAACCAGCAAAAAACGCGTTTCAATGTTCTGAACGTTGGAACAATGAACATTCAGTATTGTGAGCCTTTGAAAAAATGAATGACTCCTAGTAAAATGTAACTTCAAAACAAACATGTACTTTGTTAATTATTGTAAATGTTACCTTAAAATGGTAAGAGTACTAAGATTCTCTG
This sequence comes from Protopterus annectens, assembly GCF_019279795.1. Lineage (NCBI taxonomy): Eukaryota > Metazoa > Chordata > Ceratodontiformes > Protopteridae > Protopterus > Protopterus annectens. The sequence goes on from NC_056726.1 coordinate 1,324,153,850, forward strand.
GAATTTCAGTCCAGATGTTAATAAAGATGATCCTTTTTATACCAGAATGCATCAAGTGTAGTAAACAGGAAACAGAAAATGGTATATTTTAATACAAATTAACACAAAAGCTTTGCAGTTGGCTGATAGGTTTACATAGCTTTTGAAATGTCTTTTTTTCATTAACTTTAGTGTGCCTAATGATCTATGAAAGGTGGATAGCTGAGGTGTTATTATGCTATAAAATAAGAAGAAAACATTCCATAATAATCTAGAATCCCTTAATTTCTTCACACCGACAGACCCTGCACTCCCAGCTATTTCAAGAACATGATGGAGAAATTAAATTCCCTTGAAAACATCTGGAACTGTCTCTCAGAGAGAAATATGTCAGTTTGAAAATATAACTTCACTGAAATAAACCACATAAAAAAATAACTGAAAATACTAACACAGAATAAAATCATTATCATCAATAAGGTAACAGAAACAAATTAATATTAGATTTCTTTTAGAAATCGGCTTGAAGAATGAATAACTTCCAGCAGATTCTCGGCATTCCAGATGGGGCTACTAATGAACAAGTATGGCCTGATAAAAACCTAGGCCTAATCTGTCAAAATATCTAACCACCAGATCTGAAGTCTTCTTCTTACTTTCCATTCACTAATTGCAGCTCTTAAATGAGACAGCAGTGACAAGGGCTTACCTTTTCCTTCATTAACTAAGGCTCTCAGGAAATTGCAGTGAGTGAGGGATAGATGGATAGATAGACAGATTGATAGATAGATAAATAAATAAATAAACAGATATAAAGCAAGTAACTGCTGAGGATTCAATGTGCCGCGTGTGTGTGTGTGTGTGTGTGTGTGTGTGTGTGTGTGTGTGTGTGTGTGTGTGTGTGTGTGTGTATGCGTGTCCGTGTGTGTGTGTGTGTGTGTGTGTGTGTGTGTGTGTGTGTGTGTGTGTGTGTGTGTGTGTGTGTGTGTGTGCGTCTTTGTATGTGCCACAAGTGAATACTGTGTATGTGTGGGGAGAGTTCTAATGCTTTGTACTATATTTGTTAAAAATGTCATGACCCGCCGCTGTCAATCAGTAATCAAGGAACCTCAACCTCACCACTGGCAACAGTGGGGGACATTCAGTGAGAGGATGATAAATACACACATAGTATTTCCAGATGCAGCATTCTGCATCAAGTGCAATTTCTCTTAAGAGCACACAGAGGCCACAGTCAGTCTGGGGATGGTTTCTCCCAATCCCCAGTAAAACTCCCCACTGGCACATATATAGAGTGGAGATATCAGCTGAGTGACCATGACAAGACTTCCAGCACCCTCTCTGTCCAACCAGTGCTTTGTGTCCCTGCCCAAGTAGCTGACATAAGCACTCTTTGATGTATGGTTTACACACATACACACATGGGAAAGGCTGGCTCAGGTTTCCTAACTATGTCCCCTTCTGCCCAGACTATAAAGTAGTTACCACTGCTACCAGTCAACTCCTTATCAACTACTTTAAGGCCCTTAACAAAGGGTGTCCAATCTTACTGTGTAATATTATTAACATAAATGGTAGTTTGACCAAGAGCAAGGCACAGTGTCATCAAATAAATATGTAAGTACTCTCAAAACTTAAATATCTCTACAAAGATCAGCCACAATAAAGGGTTTATTAAGAAATAATGAAAGAAGAAGACAATACTAAATATATATTCACAGTGACATCAGAGTTCAAAACCACAGGAAATATTTAAAACATTGCAGGACAGTCTCAAATAAATAAAGAAAAATATCTAAACTAAGCTTCACTATATTCCTGACTGAATCTAAGAGAATTATACTATAATCTACAAACTTACTAATAGAGCAAAGTAGATGTGGTGAATGGATCTTCTAGCTGTTGTCAGGTTCAAAACAGAATGCAGAATGTTCTGCCTCACTAAGAGTTTTCTCAAAATAATATCTAAAATATTAGTTCTAGGATAGCTTGCAGAATGACATCGTTTCACAGTAGAGACTTTAAATATAAAACAATCCAACCCAGACAAAGCAGAAACACTTTAATTCAAACATGCTAATAAATATAATTTGATGCTATATACCACCCAGAAACAATATAGCCATTCTTGAGAACCTACTCCATTTGTCCTCCACATCACTCCAACATGAAACTATTATAGTGGGAGACTTTAACACTGATTGGCTTACATGCAACTCTCATGCCCCCACAAATCATATTAACCTTCATGGTTTTATACAAAGCATCCAAACACTGACCAGATCAGACAAATCAGCTAACAGGGAATCAGTCCTTGACTGATTACTAACAACCAGACCAGTCCACCCCTCTATTAAAGGTTGCCTACCTGATGGTCTAAGTGACCATATAGCAACCTTTCTGCTTAGACAGCATTTCCATCACAACAAAGGAACTGTCTACCAAATAATTAGAAATAAAAAGAATCTTAACCCCCGACAACCTCATTACTGACCTAAAATGTTGTAACTGGACACCATTAAAACATCTTGACCTAAACGAAGCCATCAAATTTTTAATTCCACCTTTCTAAATATCCTGAATTTACATGCCTCTCCCAGAAACATCAGAATCAAAGCTAACAGTGTTCCTTGGCTAAGTAAGGAAACCAGATCACTCCTTAAAGCCAGGGACAAAGCCTGGAATCACTGGCACAAAATCAGGTCCCAAGCCACTAAATAAACCTACCTGGGGCCCAGGAATAAAGCTAAAAAACTAATAAAACTTGACAAAACTAACTACTACCATAATCTACAAATAAAGCATCAGCACAATCTTCAAAAGTTCTGGCAGCCATTAACAAAATTCTTTTACCAGGTAAAAGTAGTACTCCCTACCATACCTCTGAAAACACATTGGAGACCATAGCCACATAATTTAACAAAGTCTTTACTAACAGGCTTCTTGCTCTATCCAATCAACAAAACATCTCTAACAACCCTCCCCCTACAGAAGCCTGTATATTACTTCACAATAACAACTTATTCCACTTCCAGCCCATCTCTACTGACAGGATTATAAAATGCCTTAAAAAAACTCAAGCCCACAACACTAACATCTGAAAATTACCTGCAGAATTCCTACAAATAGCAGCCGATGCTGTTGCCTACCCTATACCCGTTCTCATTAACAGAACCCTGACTGGATCCCTTGTCCCAAAATATGGAAAATATCACATACAATCCCTCTTCATAAAGACGGGAATTCCACAAAACTGACAAACTATTGTCCAATAGCTACCCTAACTCCTATAGCCAAAATTCTGGAGAGATGTATATGCACCCAAATTATGGACTACTTGTTGCCCATAAACCCCTATCAGCTTTTGCCCCTATCACAGTACCACCACAGTTCTTATGTCCTCACCAACACAGTTAACTACCACAGAAATAATTACAGATTTGTATCTGCCTCCTTCCTGGACCTGTCAAAAGCCTTTGACATGGTCAGACACATGACACTCATCAAAACTCTCTCTGATATAGGCCTTAGTGACTCCTTCTTAGCCTGGTTCCAAAGTTATCTAGCCGGCTGTCAACAAACAGTACTGTGGCAGTACAAACTCTCTCCACTGCTCCCATTTACTCTCTGTGTGCCACAAGGCTGCATTCTAGACCCATTACTTTTCTCTCTGTATACTAACAACCTCCACTCTTCCATTCCTCACACATCTGTCATACAATATGCAGATGATTCCATTCTAATCTGTGCAGTTTCTTCCTTACATGAACTCCAATCACTTACTCAACTATCCTTCCTATCAGTTGAAACATTTCTATCTAACATTCAAGTTATTTTGAATCCTAGTAAAACAAAACTGCTTCTCTTCAAATCAATCAGATCCACCTCCTTAGACCCCACCTATAATATCACATCCATAACAAAACTATATTTTTTCCTATAGCTCACACAAAACTTCTCGGTGTTAAGACTCACAATAATTTTTTTGATATTCACATTGCCCATACTGTTAAGAATATATATAAAAAACTGAGTACCCTCTATAGGAATAGACACTATCTTACCAAACACTCAAAGGCCACTATATAACATACCCACCTCCTTTCCACTCTACTATATGCTTCTCCTATCCTTATGAATCTTAGAAAAACTGATTTAGCAAAACTACAATCCTGAAATAACAAAATCACCATTTTGCCACTGACTCCCCATATAAAACACACCATTGCCTAGCTTTAAAGCAGCTTAACTGGCTAGAATTTACACAACTCTTGCAGTACAATCAACTTACACTAGCTATAAAATTTTGCATAACATGAGAAAACCCCTCCACTGCAAACCCTACTGCAACTGTACTCAATTAACAGGACTCTATGCTCAAACAATAAATTCCTTCTTGAAGTAACTAAACACCTCAACACAGCTGGAGAATCACTCTTTTATAATTTCAAATCCAAAATATGGAACTCCTTACCAGTACATATATCTTCTGTCTTACCCTTAACACAGTTTAAAAAGTCATTAAGAACACACTTTAACACTAAGAACACACCTTCCCCATACAGCTCACCATTGTATAGCCCTTCACAAACTAAACTGGATTGAACTCCCAAACTTACTAGCCCTAAACCAACTAATACTAGCCTACTCCATTATTCATAATCCTGACATTTGCTCAGCCCTATCTAACCTCGTGCAACTCTATTCCAGCCTTACCTCACTCAGGTCTGCTGAGAAAAACGTACTCAAAGTTAACAAAACCCACAACGCTTATGGTGATTCTTTATACACCTACTCCATAGCCAAAACTTGGAATTCCCTTTCCCTAGCATTTACTATCTAGAAATAATATCCGTAGTTTAAAATGGCTTCTTACAAATTATTTCTCCAATCACTGACTATGCACCTGTACTACCCCTGGCTAGGCATGCAAACATCCCGTCTACTATGTTTTCCCCACTTATGTAACTCAATATTGTCTGTTTCAATTGTTGTTTTGCTGATATTACATTTGACTGTTTTTTATGGCTTGACGTGTGACTCTTTTGACCTTTGTATAAACTTGATTTTATACCTTACTATATTTTTTATGTAAACTTTTACAGAAATCTTTGTAATACTGCAACTTGCAATACTTATGTATAAATATTGTAAACTTGTTATTTTTTGGGAGCTTTTCTCCCCGGGTCTCCTCTGAAAACAGGCTTTTGTGTTAGCCCAGTCGGACATTACCCAGTTACCAAATGTAAATAAGTGTAAGTAAATAAATAAATAAATAAATTTAGTTCTAATTGGCTCTGCTCCTGTACTGGTTTCAGCTAGCTTCAATCTTCACTTTCACTGTCCTCTACTCTGCACATGATGGTTAACAGCTCTTTTGTTTTTTGTAAATAGGGTTATATCCTAGGACTATTACATAACCATACTAGTCATTTTTACATTTTGTTATATTTCTGTATGTATCTACTTAAATATGTTTTACTTTTTTTGCTGTAAATGTCAATTTATTTTTCTATATTGTATTTGTCAGAACTATTTTGCTTTTTGTGTACTACATTCATTCTTACTGTTGTTTATTTGTGGAGCTTTTCTCCTTGGGCGCTACTGGAAAAGGACATATATCCAATGGACTTTCCCAGTTAACAAATGTAAAATAAATAAATAAATAAATTATTGTCATCTGACTGCTAGTTCTCATACAAAACCCCCATTGCTAGAAGCTGGCAGTGTTTAGCATCTACCTGTAAAAATACATAGACTAGGACTTTTCCTCAGATCTTTGGCAGATGCTGGAAGTCATAAAACAATTGTATTGCTTCATGCTTTCAGACTAGCAATTAGCTCACTCCAAAGACAATACAGAAAGTGTCCTAGTATAGACATTGTGTCTCTTGCTACACTGAAACCTGAAAGATGCCATCTTTTATGGCCTAGCCATAAAATAATTTAATTTCAGTTATTTTTTATGAAGTTTGAAATATATACATTTAAACAGTTACAATAGTGCATGTACATTTCTCTTCTCTTCCAGTAGGGCATACCGTGGATCCATTTTAAACACAAGGATTTTAGAAATACCTTTCCAACACACACATGTCTGTACAAGCAGTTTGATATACACATGACATAGAGTTTTAAAACATTTGTAACACAAACATCTTATATAAATCATTTTGATATTCACCAATGACATAATTATTTACAAAATTTCAGCTATCTGGGCTGGGAATATCTCCTTTCGTCACAACAATGCCTTGAAATAAATTACTGGTGCTATTTTTTGTTTGTATACTTGTTCATTTGATACATCTGAAGTGTGTACATTTAGTAAAGTGCTGAGCAGATTAGTGTGTGTGTGTGTGTCTGTGTGTGTGTGTTGTGTGTTTGTGTGCGTGTGTGTGTGTGTGTGTGTGTGTGTGTGTGTGTGTGTGTGTGTGTGTGTGTGTGTGTGTGTGTGTGTGTGTGAATCCACCCCTCCTATACAACACGATGAGTGAAAGCTCTGGTACCTATATTTGCAGGCTTTTAATATTAACATTTAGAAGATGTCAACAAACAAACAGTGGGTACCCACAGATAGACATCATGTATATCTGCCAACTGGTTAATGTATGAAAACTCATAAAGCTTTCAGTCTCTTTCTTTTTTTTTCCTTCCATGCTTAGGAGTGGTAATGCATGACTACATCAAGTTGTTCCTTTACTTATTTACTGTTTGAGTTTGTCCTTTTTTAATATACACAGTTTGTTAATAGTAAGCATGTTGTATTTTCCTTTGCAATGTTTACAAGTAGACAGATGCAGTCATGTCAATCTTCAGTATAGAAAGTTTCCCAGAAAACTGTTGTGATTGGGCTAAAATGTTTCTCAATACACAAGGTCTCTGCAGTAGAGTTTTACATTAATAGGCGGCAAATTCTGCACCCAAGATCCAGTTACTCTTCCAACTGGTGGACATGGACCATGTGCAGTCACATGTCCTGGTATCGTATTTTGGTATTTTGGTATGACATTCAGACAAGTAGCTGATATGTCTAGGAGTAGCTAAATCATATGAAAAAGTTATTTTTTAGTGCAAACAATGATTTAAAATGATTTACTAGGATTCTGAACATATAAACTGCAAATTGGATTAAGCAGGTTGTCTGAGAATGAAGTAATGGACTTTTGGTTCCCTATTTCTCAACCTATTGCTGAGAAAAACATGGAAAATGTGAATCTTTTTCTGTGTCATTGGTGTATTAATTGATCTCAAATGATGAAGGTATTTGGAGAGTATCTTGCATGAGTGTAATTTCATTATGATACTGTTATATGCAATACTTCAATCTGACTATAATTACTAGAAAAGAGCTGTCACCAAGAACTCCTATCTGATTTGTTTTCTCTTGTTTTGAGTTCTCACTTTTCATTAGCCTGATGACAGATGATGACACTCGATGATCAGAGCTGGATTTTTCTAGGGTAATTATATCTGAATTGTAGATGTGACTACCACAGATTTTTCTTTTTGTAGTTAGACTATGACTACAGATGTCTAATTTGGGTTAATGTTATCTACTTTTTAGTTCTTTTGTACTGAAATAGACGGGAAAATAAGGAAAAGAAAGATGAACTTAGAAACGGGCAGGCCCTGAGGACATTATGCAGACAATAAACAAAACAAATAAAGGGCAGCTGGAGTTTGGAACTACAACAGCACCAGCACAAAAATGTTAGCTAAAAAAATCAATAAAATAAGTCACTCTATTTTACCAGTTAATGAAACACCACTTTTGTCATTTTAAATGGAGTAAGGTTTTTCCATTTATGCATTATTGAAAATAGGTGACAATCCAATGATACTATATTACTGAGTAAACCCTTATTTCACATTATCATCCACCCTGTTGGGCAATTTATTGATATAAAGGTTCATAATTGTATATTAGACTAATAACCACTAGATCAATTATAAGCCTAGCCATGCCACAGAAATTTGAACCACATGTTTTATGTTTTAGACATTTATATTGGGGATAATTTTTGGTTATGACATGAGACAGAGACACCAGACCATAGGTGAATATTTGACTTCCAATCCAATGGTCCAACTTATACTTAAGTAGGGTTAGGGAGGGACTTTGTTTCACATGGATGGGAGCCTGTCCCAGAGAACGGGAATTCTCTGAGGTACATATTTGTCTCTTCAATACATTCTATTTATGTCACAAGCAAAATTTAGGTATTTAGATTTAGTAGATCTAATGCTATTTGTTTTGCAAATATGCAGATGGGTTATCAGAGTGGAGTCCAAGGATGCCTTGCAAACCAGGCACAGATCGTCTCTCAGTAGTCTGTAGGAGACTGAGTATAGAGATAGGGCTTTGAGGTGATCTGCATTGGATATTGGGTTGATGCCCTGTATTCTTTTTGTAAGGAACCTTTGCATATGTTTCTGCATGTGTCTGGTCAGGTACATACTGAAAGATGCAGTATACTCTGTGATGGGTCTGATGAGGGCTAAGTACAGTATTAAGATGACTTCCCTTGCCCTAGTTTCCCTGCCCTTACTTATAAGTTGAGCAACATAGAAATTTTTTGTTACTGCTGTGGACACATGTTGGATCAAAGCTAGGTTACTATCTATTAGTTTCCAGATGCCTGACAAGTGAGTTAACTGTTAGGGATGTTTTATTGATGATATAGTTGGTCGACTTCCAAAAAGGTACTATAATGCATTTCTTGGCATTAAGTTTTAAGCTGTGACTTTGGCACTGACTATTTGTCTGCTTTAGACCTTCCTGTAGGGTGTTTCTATCTTGGGAGGATTCTATGACTGCTCCCAGTTTGCAGTCCTCTGCGAACTTGGTTAGCTATAGGCCTTTCACATTGGCTTTGAGGTGCAAGAATTAAATGCCAAAGAGGAGGGGGCCCAGCATAGAGCCCTGAGGGACTCCACTGGTGACCAGCCTCTTTGTGGAGGTGGTTTCATCAGTCCTAACCTCCTGCGTCTTACCTATGAGGCAGCTGGCCTTCCAGCATGTTGTATAGGGATTTATGCCTGATTCTATAAGTTTGTTAACAATGCCCAAGTGAGCCTCTGTGTCAAATGCCTCAGCCAGATCAAGGTTGGTAGTACGCATTGTTTTATCTTCATACATTGCCTTGGTGACTTTTTTCAAAAAAAGTCCACTACATACAGTAGGCATGACCTTCCTTTGAACAAACCAAACTGGGATGGATCAAGTGTTTGGGGGTCTCCAGTGTCTGTATTGATCATATCCATGATAATTCTTTATACAGCTTTGCAAATAGGACTAGTCAGACTAATGGGTCTGTAGTTTTCTGGGAACTTATGAAGGGGAATGACCACTGCAGTCGTCCATTCTCATGGTACAAAGCCTGTTTTTTTTTAAACACTTTTATTGAATTATCACTTCTGACATAGGCAAACTTACATTTATATAAACGGAATCAAACCATACTAACAATTTCACATTTACAAACAGTGTCTATCACATATATTGTCCATAAAATATAATAAAACCATCATTACATAAATAGTTCAATTCCTGCCTTATCTTAAACCTTATTCCTCCTCCAAAACTTTTTTCAGCATGTCCTCTTCCCAGAATTTCCTTTTTTTTCTATGTGATTTACTCCTACACTTTTCTAAACCTCTCACCTGCTGTTCTTTTATCTCTATTACATATTCCCAACTTCAGGTATGATTAGTTTAGAAGTAGGTAGTTTAAGATGATTTAATGGTCTTCTCAGGGTTGCTTGGGCAAGTATTATGTAGCTCTACTTAGTTTTGACTTTCTGAAGATTTTTAACTAATGTACGCTCTCACTTTAAAATGGGAGCTCTTTTTTACGTAATTAATTGATACGTTGATGTTCATATTTAAAAGCATTTGAATTTGCTTTTTGGTTTGTCTGAAGAAGGAAAAGCACAGTCTGTTTCCGAAAGCGCTAACACTATTAAATAGTTTTATTCAACGCAGCTCCTGTTCGTCTTGGTTTTCTGGTTTATCAGTATGATTAGTTTAGACTTTGATTTCCAATTTAAATTTTGTAGAAAATTCTTTTTTTTGGCAGCCTCCAGAATAAAACCTAACAAGTCCCTACTATGTCGAAGCAATTCAGATCCAGTATCCCATCTAAAAAATACATTTCCTTAGTTACACTCATTTGTTCACCCAGTATTCCTGACAGAGCACTTTGCAGGCAATTGTTAAAGTCTGCCAACTTATTAAACTTTGAGAACACATGATGTAAGGTATTTCTTTCTTCCACATTACAACTCTAAAACTTGCCATCTGCCTGAGGAAAATTTCTTTGGAGTCTGCTTGGGGTATAAAAGTATCTACGCAAACACTTCCAGGCAAAAATCCTAAATCTTCTAGATTTTGTTTCATGTTTGTGAGCCACACCTATCTCCTCCCATTGTTTCTTTGTGAATTGCTTATTAATCTCAATTACCAATCTTTTCTGACCTCCTCTGATTGACTCCTATAGTCATCTTGCAATACTTTATATGATGTACTAATTATTTGTTTTTTAACAGTAGCTTCTGTTCTAGATTCAACTAAAAATGCCCAGTGCTCTTGGACCCAGTCGGCTGCCTTTTCAAACACACAGTACTATCCCCCTCTCTGCTTCCATCCTGAACGGCTTGTATTTGCTATAAGGACACCTCCCTGCTGCAACTAACTATTTTGCTGTCTCCTTCGAGATTGAAAGACATGCCAAGGTACTGCCCCCCTCTCTGTTCCCATACTGAATGGCTTGTATTGCTATAAGGACACCTCCCTGCTGCAACTAACTGGAAGACTATTTTGCTGTCTCCCCCGAGATTAAAAGATCTGCCAAGGTACTATCCCCCTCTCTGCTCCCATCCTGAATGGCTTGTATTGCAATAAGGACTTGCTGTCTCCCTCGAGATTGAAAGACCTGCCAAGGCACTATCCCCTCTCTGCTCCCATCCTGAATGGCTTGTATTGCTATAAAGACACCTCCCTGCTGCAACTAACTGGAAAACTATTTTGCTGCCTCCCTCAAGATTGAAAGCCCTGCCAAGGTTACTATCTACAACTTTATTTTATGTATGAACTTAATAACTAAGCCGTACTGGGTCTACAGCACTGTTAGCTAGTCCCTAGAAAATCTCTCAACCCAACCTACTACTAAAATTGGCTAAATCCCAGTTGTTAACCCTAAAGGAATACCTGGTGACTAAAATTGAAGAATTACCTCTGCTAAACCTTAAACTACAGAAAGTAGATGAAACTTAGCTGTATAACACTAAAGGCATTTCCAATACGACTAGTCAGTAGACTATTTTAGTCCCTACAGCACAAAAAGAAATATACTGAATATTAAATGAGAAAAGTATAAAAGATAAAGTATTTTAAGCCCCTTAGGTACTTACAATTACATATACCGGTGCTTGGAAACACTCGCGGTCTGGTTAAGCTCCAACCCTAATCCCCACCCCGGCCTAGCTAAGGAAGCAAGGTTACTAATCCACCCTCTGTAACTGCCATTTTCAAATGCCCAGTGCTCTTGGACCCAGTCGGCTGCCTTTTCAAAAATCTGGTATGTAACTACTTCTTTTTCTGGATTTCTTGTTAACCACTGTAACTGTTTTAAACATGCGATAGCATCGTGAATATATTTGGATTGATATTAAGCTGTAATTAACTGCATTTTGACTAAGTAGCTCATATTTGTGATCCTTTGTCATTGCTTAATTTGTAGTAGCATTATATACTGGCAATATAGGAATGTTGGAAACTGTATAAGAGATTATGGTTTAATTTTAAGCTAAAATGCTGCAATTCTAATTTATTTTTTACTGGATTAATGTCTGTAATACCATGGATAGATTTAACTGAATAACTAATGTGATACAACGTGTTAAACTGCAATTTTGTTTATGGCTGTGACGAGATCAGTATCGCTGATAACGAATAGATGGTTGTTTACATCTTAGGAGCACATAAGCGTTTAATATACTTTTGGCTGAATTACTCCTCATTTTGAGAACATGTTCTAACTAATATATTCATTATCAGGTACTATCCCCCTCTCTGCTCCCATCCTGAACGGCTTGTATTGCTATAAAGACACTTCCCTGCTGCAGCTAACTGGAAAACTATTTTGCTGTCTCCCTCGAGATTGAAAGACCTGCCAAGGTTACTATCTACAACTTTATTTTATGTATGAACTTAATAACTAAGCCATACTGGGTCTACAGCACTATTAGCTAGTCCCTAGAAAATCTCTCAACCCAACCCACTACTAAAATTGGCTAAATCCCAGTTGTTAAAGGAATACCTTGTGACTAAAGTTAAAGAATTACCTCTTCTAAACCTTAAACTACAGAAAGTAGATGAAACTTAATAACGCTAAAGACATTTCCAGTACGACTAGTCAGTAGAGTATTTTAGTCTGTACAGAGCAAAAAGAAATATACTGAATATTAAATGAGAAAAGTATGAAAGACAAAAAGTATTTTAAGCTCCTTTTGTACTTATAATTACATATACAGCTGCTTGGATACACTCGTGCTCTGGTTAAGCCTCACTCTGCTCACCCTCCCTGTGCTCGGGCTCGCTATGCACCCCATCCTGCCCCTAAATTCCACCCATCCTTAGTTGTTCTAAATTTATAGTATTACTTCACACCCTCTCTCTTGAACCAATCAGCAATAACTAAGTAATTAATAAGACACTCCCTTTCTCACCCCATTTCACTTATCTTCTAGTAAAACCCAGCGCAGCAGCCTATATCTACACAATGGCATTACTGCTCTCTCCACCAAAATTAATGTTGATAATCTCTATAATACCTCTGATGCTCATCCCATAGATACTTACTGCCTATGAACATCAGGACTGTTGTAGTTTCCATTACTCAAGAGGCCAAACAAATGTACTGTTAACACCAAATAAGTTAGATCACTTGAAATATCCATTAATGTCTAACTCCTCACACAGTCAACACCACCTACCCCATAGAACAAGATACATCAATCCAAAAACCAAAAGATACCAAAAACAAATGATCAAATTCCTGAAGTTGACCATTAAATCTCAATGGAACCTCATAATGGATGGCGACATCCACCCAAACCCCTGACCCTTTCTCAGCCAACGGCTCTAGCCCCAGTACTACCACTCAAACTATAAACAAACCTCCTAACTCACTCCTGTTTAGCCATCTAAACATTAGGAGCATAAATAATAAGGCTTAGCACCTTCATGCCCTACTAGATCATTTTACCCCAGATATTCTGTGCCTCACTGAAACCTGGCTAAAACCATCAATGTCAGACAATTAAGTTATAGCACCAGGGTACAACATATCAAGGACTGACCATACCAATAAGAAGGGCGGTGGAGTAGCGGTTTTGTTTAAAACTCTGCTTGAGATGTCCAATGTTGTCCCACAATCATTACAAGTTGACAAGGCTGAGATTATTATTACTAAGCTTAATATCAATAAAAATAAATGCATTTACTTAGTCTGTGTCTATATTCCCCAAGGTAATAACATATAAATTCTAGAAGACATACTATGCTGGCTGTCAAATAGCTACCCCCAAGAAACCATTGTTCTTGGAGACTTTAACATAGACTGGTTCACCTGTTCCTCAGAACCTCCTATACACCATATTAACCTTTATGGATTTACACAGGTCATATCCTCCCCCACCAGGTTAAGTAAACCTAACAATAAAGAGACTATCCTAGACTGGATATTTATTAATAGTCATCCCCTCATGTACAAAGCTAGGACCCCGCCTGATGATATAAGTGATCACTTTCTCACCTATATAATCAGGCAAAAGGCAAATATTCCCAACCAACCCACTTATAAAACAATTAGGAACAAGAAAAACTTTAACCTCACTAACTTCCAAAATGAACTCAAGCAGTGCAATTGGTCTGTCCTAAAACATGTGGCACTAGAAGAAGCTGTAAAACACTTTAATACCAAATTCTTAGCTATCCTAGATAAGCACACCCCATCTTGTTCTATTAGGACTAAAACAAAAACTGCCCCATGGCTTTCAGTGCAAACCAGACAAAAAAATCTCACTTAGAAATAAAGCCTGGGACACTTGGGGAGCCACAAAACCCCCTCACAGATCAACTTAGATAAAGGCAGCTAAGAAATTATACAAAAAAATCTGTTATGACTGACAAAAAAAATATTGCCACCTTACAACAAAAACACCAAAATAAACCCCCAAAATTTTGGGCAGGAATAAATAAACTTCTTCACCTAGGCAAATCTTCCACTCCTACCCCCTCAACTTCTATCAAAAAACCTCCAGTTAAGGTAGCCAATAACTTCAATAGCTTATTTACAGAAACTATCCATCATCTAGCTACTCAATTATTCCCCAGCTGCCCAAATCCAGCAGTTACTGCACCCAGTGCCCAAATTACCTTTAACTTTCAACCAGTCTCAACATGATTTATCCGAAAACTAATTAAAAAATAAAACCAACTATCCTATTGGCTGACCTCCTCCTAGCAGAGTATTTACAAAAAGCAGCCAATGCCGTAGCTTATCCAATATCCACCCTGATAAATAGAACTATATCTGAAGCTTCCACCCCCTCCATCTGGACGATAGCCCATGTAATCACACTCCATAAAAGAGGCAGCTCCATTGAGCTGTCTAATTATAGACCCATAGCTATCCTGTCTCCACTTTCCAAAATTATGGAGAAATGTATACACAGACAAATCCGGAACTATCTTCTCAGGAACAATCTCCTGACAAAAATTCCAACATGGGTTAAGACCGCACCATTGCACCACCACTGCCCTTTTCTCCTTCATTAATGTTATAAATCAAAACCAAAACAATAATAAACTTTCCTCAGCCATCTTCTTAGATCTTTCCAAGGCCATCGACATGGTAAACCACCAAATACTTATACAAAAACTGGAAACCATTTCCCTAGACACCCAGGCTATCCAATGGTTCCAATCTTACCTGTGTGGTAGACAGAGTAGACAATCTATCCACCCTGCTACTCATCACCCTAGGAGTCCCCCAGGGCTCTGTCTTAGGACCCCCTCCTATTTTTTATATTTATAAATTACCCACACAAAGTCATCCCAGAGGCTACCTGCATTCAATATGCAGATGACTCAACTCTAATATGCTCGGCCACATCCCCAACAGAACTGCAGTCTTTATTCCAAACAACTTTTAACACAGTTGAAAATTGGCTCCTTAATCACCGTCTCATATTAAATCCCAACAAAACTAAGCTTCTGCTTTTCTCTCCATCTCAAAGGACCACCTTACCAGCCTTCACAGTAATATCCAACAATGGCACCATTATTTCACCAGATCCCTCAACCAAGCTCCTAGGTGTAATAGGTGACAATAACCTTAAGTTTGACTCACATATTAACCATATGATTAAAACAGTTAATAAAAAAGTGGCTGTCTATATAAGATTAAACCCTTCCTAACTCCCCTGGTATATAAGATTAAACCCTTCCTAACTCCCCTAGCTAGGACTGTTATTGCCCGCACACACCTACTCTCTACCCTCCTCTATGCCTCCCCCTTACTCACAAACTTGAGTAAAACCAACTTGAACAAACTCACTAGCTGCTATAATCACATTGCTAGATTTGCCACTGGTACAGCCTATAGAACCCACCACTGTCTAAACTTTAATCTTCTAGGGTGGCTTGAACTATCTAATCTACTAAAAGTCAACCAACTAGTAATTGCCCATAAAATTCTCTACCAGTCCAAAAACATGCCTGTTCTTAAAAGCCTTATCTCCCCCTACCAGAACCTCAAGACGCTCCGATCCTCTAACAGAATATTAGTTCACACGCTCAAAACTAGCAACTCAGCTGGAGATGCTCTGTTTGCCAACTCGGTAGGCAAAACATCGAACTCTCTCCCTGATGGCCTAACATCAGAAACCTCCTTATCCCAATTCAAGAAAAATCTTATACTATACTTTAAAACATGGTGGATATGCCCTTGCTTTACCCCTGATTAAATTTTACATCCTCAACTGTGTGCTGAATGAGGACTTCCAGCCTCTAATTGCCTCTAAATGACTACATCCTAGTTTATTTGGACAATAACCTAATAACTTTATATTAACATGTCTGACCGAGTTATGTTTTGGTCCTTGTAATGAATAAAATTCTGTTTGGAAATTGTAAAAGCCTGATTTATATGTATATATGAAATAGTATTTTGTAGTATGTATGTAGTATATAGTTTGGAGCTTTTCTCCCCGGGCCTCCGCTGAAAATGGACATGTACCCAGTCAGACTATCCTGGTCAACAAATGTAAATAAAATAAATAAATGAAATAAAATAAACTTAGCAAGTTCATAGGTTCATAGGTAGGTACTAGGCTATTGGCCCTAGGGCCTATATAAGCCTAGTCAAAAGGTAACCTGACTTTCGCCACCCATGAAGATTATTTTCCTGTGCCCCTGTTGAGCAGAGACACAGAAGTGATCCCAGGGGTGACTTTCCTATCTCCCATAGAATCATCAAGATTTTTATGGAAGAGTGCTAATGAGGATCTTTGTTTGATATAGATAGGTAGTTTGTTCCAGAGTATGGGAAGTCTCTGGGACAGGAATCTATCCCTCCAGCATGTTCTATTTATTGTGGTGACAAGGTTTAGGTCCTGTCAAATAAATTGTTAAAATCAGACTGTAAAAATCATTAGGCTTTTCAAAATGACAGTCAATAACACAGGATGCTCAGGTTCAAACAATATTGCTTTACTAATGTACATTAGGAGGCAAAAAACTATACAAAAACAAGTATAGAGTTTTGACTGGCTCTATACAGGAAATACCCTCAATTATATACCATTTGCAATCAGCTTTTGCCCACCTTACTGACGTGGTCAGTCACAGGGCATTTACATCACTATAGTCCATAATACTTCATTCATAAGAAGATGCTTAGGTAATGCTTTTTAAAAACTTTCCCATGAGAATAACACGGCCTTGTGAGGCACCTGGTCAATTACAATGTCTTCCTGTAGATGTTACTTCTTCCAAGGTTCTTAGATTAGTTCGGATACAATGGTCAGTTCATCTCTTAATACGTTCCTTTGTCTCTCTGGTAGCAGCTGCACACTATCTCTGATAGTGTTCACAAGGCCATCCTTCTCGGTGGAAGGAAGAAAGATATACATGCATACATATTTATTTCTCTCTAACCCAGCAGATAATAACTGCTGAAAGACATAAGCTTGCTGAGCTGGCTACTGCCAGGGTCAGAGGTTAACCACACTGCAGCTAAGTTTCAAGCAATTACATGCAAGATAATTTCTACTGCCATATTGTTAAATAGAATCAAATGCATTACATATTATACTGTTTCTAGACTTTGCACTATATATATGTTCAAGTACATATTCTTCTAACAGTTTATATATGTTTAAGTACATATTTTTCTAACACTCTGTATATGTTTAAGTACATATTTTTCTAACATTCTCCCTCCTTTTAATGCTTTTTATTCTATTCAGAAACATAAACAACATTATTTCATTCCCTAGTCTCTTCCTCTCTGGAACTTTCAACTAGGCAAGTCATTTGTTTTATATTTCAGAAAGAATTTCATTTGGTATCAACAGATTCAACTCCAGGTCTTGATACATAGTCTCGGTTACAGATACATCAACGAAATCTCTAACTAATCTTTTCACACAAGGTATCCCGCAACAAACACATGCTCCCAATATGAGCAAAACTACACAAATAGCTATCAAAATATTCATTAGGATTGAACCCCACCCCCCAAAAGGATTCTGGAAAAAGTTTGTCAGTGGGTTTGGGCCTGGTTCCGCCATTGCTGATACTTGCTGAATTACCTCTAGGTGGTCATTGATTTCATTCTCATTATCTGGGATGTACGCACAGCATTCTTCTTTGATAAGCGCGCACGTACCACCTCTCACCGCTAGGGTGAAGTCAAGAGCCATTCGGTTTTGAAATACAACAGTTCTCATTGCATTCAGTTCATCAGTCACAAGTTCGAGAGCAGAAAAAGTCGCATTACTCATTACTTCGAGAAGTTTCGACAATTTTCTCAGTTCCCAGATTGATTTGACTGCTCCATAGGCTGGGATTATTCCAGCCCAGGATATAACACTGTCACTCAAGTCCATATGAGTCAATTTTTCTTTATCTTTTACGGATGAATGATCTTTCCAATCAGCTTCGATTTTACCCACTGGATTAGCAGGTTTCTTGACTGAGTTCCCAGTTTTCTGAGCTATATCTCTCACATTCCGTATCTTACCCAGAGGCAATTCTGCAGTATGTCTTATTGCTGGAACCAGATAACCCAAAAAACAACTGCCGGACCAATTCTCAGGTAACCACTTATATGCTTTTTTCCCACAAACAAAATAACAATTTTCTACTTTAGTACTGATGGGTTAACTCTGAATGAAACATTTTCCTGTCTATAACAGACAACTGTTTATACAATTCAGGATTTTTCTGTACATCTTTCAATGTTGTTTTCATTAAGCTCAAATACGAATCATAATTCGTGCTACAACTAATACTCTGATCTTTTGCTTTTATATAACACTTATAAGACACAGTTATGTTACAATTACTCCAACCAACTTGGAGTGTATCATTTTTGTAAAAACAAACAAGTCCCTTTTGTGTAACAGGTAAGTACAGTGCCACTTTGTCCTGTGATCTCACAGAACCTGTATCAAAAAGTAAATTCTCCCAAGTCTCATTTATCCCCAAGGGGACAGCAGACATCAAAAGTCCTCCATATGCTGTAGGTATGGCTGTACAAACCCAACAATTTGAAATGTTCATAGTCTCTACATACACACATTTCATAGCTAGGTACGTGTTAAAGTTTGGATGCCAATCTGTGGCCAGTCCATCATGTTTCGTCATTTTTATCTGTGTAGTTATTTGCAGGAAAACCCCCAACAAAAGAAAAGTCACCACCAACATGGTTAATAAGTGTATGATCAGTAGGACAGTAAACCAATGTCTTTGGGGTTGCTTTGTACTTTTATACACTCTGCCCCTGGTCATTCTGTTTCTGTGATATATCAGCTACAAAACGCTTGTCTAACTGGAAATTTTTTACCAGCTTGCAGTGTGTCAGGTGAACCCAGGACGACCTCTCCGCAACCTTTACTGCAGTAGGCGTTGCCAACAGTACTTGGTACGGACCTTCCCACTTAGGACTTGTCCAGTTTTTCTTCTTGATGACTTTTATCCATACCCAGGATCCTGGGGCTAACACTGAGTCCGGCTTCGTCTGTTCTTTATCTGAAAAAGAGTTTAACTGAAAAACAGTCTTATTGGTTAACAATCTTTTCATGTAACTGGCTAATGAGCCATCGACCTCCAGCTCTGCAGGCATAAGAGCTTTCCACTGTGGCACATAATATGCCCTCCCAAATACTACTTCAAAGGGGGTCAAGCCCTTTACATTTGGAACTGTTCTCATGCTCAGCAATGCTAGAGGTAAACAGCAAATCCAATTCTTCTGAGTCTCACTCATCAACTTCCTTAACTTGTTTTTCAAAATCCCATTGTACCTCTCCATCAGTCCTGCTGACTGTGGGTGGTAAGCACAGTGATTCCTCAAGGAAATCCCAAAAAATCTCCCAAGTTGCTGAATTGTCTGATTGACAAAATGTGTCCCATTGTCACTATAGATTCTTTCCGGTATGCCAAATCTAGGAATTATTTCCTTTACTAGGGCCTTTGCCACTGTTGCTGCATCTGGATTCCTGGTTGGAAAAGCTTCTACCCATTTTGAAAACATATCTATGATCACTAAACAGTATTTCTTTCCTTCACATTTATTCAACTCTATGAAGTCCATACAAATAGTATGGAACGGATATGGTGGTGTAGGGAAACTCCCTTGCTTCGGTTTGAATGCTCCCTGTGCATGATGTTTACTGCAAATATGACATGCTGCACAAAATTTTTGTGTGTAGTTCGTAAATCGGTATGTCTGGAATATTCTGTTAACTAACTGTACCATCCCCCCTGTTGAGACATGGCTCTGCCCATGGCTCAACAAAGCCGCATATCTGAATAAATTAGATGGTAATATCGGCTTTCTCTCTTTGGAGATGTACAATCCGTCTTCAAGGATTGCTCCTCGTCTTACCCACTTTTGTTTTTCCACTTTTGTAGTTAACGTTTGCATTGTTTTTAACATTTCTAAATCTAAAATCTCAGAGGGTTGTAATTCCTCATTCAAAAGTAAAGTTTCTGAGTCTGAGGCTGCTTGCTTCGCAGCTGCATCAGCTCGTGCATTACCTTTTGAAATCTTATCCTGTTGCTTTGTATGAGCTGCACATTTACAAATAGCTACTTTAATAGGTAACTGAATAGAGTCTAATAAATTCAAGATTAGTTCCGCATGATTGATCGGTTTACCAGTGGATGTTATCATTCCCCTATTCTTCCACTGCTGCGCAAAAACATGCACTGTGGAGAAAGCATACTGACTATCAGTATATATGTTCACACATTTGTCCTTTGCTAGAGTGCAAGCTCGTGTTAAAGCTATCAATTCTGCTGCTTGAGCAGACAAGTTAGGCTGCAGGGGTTGGGCTTCTACAATCCCAACATCAGTAACCACTGCATAACCTACTAGATTCTTTCCTGTAGGACCCTTCCTACATGATCCGTCCACATAAAATGTCACCTCTGCATTAGCTAAGGGTATATCAGTAAGATCCTGTCGGGGTAAAGTTATTTGCTCCATTTCCTGTAGGCAACTATGTGGTGTGCCATCCACAGGAGTCGGAAGTAACGTTGATGGATTTAATGTCGTACAACGTTCAATCACCATGTG
Source organism: Protopterus annectens (assembly GCF_019279795.1). NCBI lineage: Eukaryota > Metazoa > Chordata > Ceratodontiformes > Protopteridae > Protopterus > Protopterus annectens. The sequence goes on from NC_056726.1 coordinate 1,324,174,701, forward strand.
AGGTTGACTCAGCAGTATGGTCATACAAGAAAGATGTCTAGCCGGAGACAAAAATGCAATTTTCTCTTGAAGTAAAATTATCGCAACTGCATGAGGCACCCTCAAGGTAAGAGGGTGAAATAATACCATTGAGGCCAAAGCCTGTACTGCCATGGCAGCTGCAACAACTGCCTGTACACAATGTGGCAACGATCGTGCCACTGGGTCCAACTGTGATGAGTAGTAAGCTATGGGGCATTGCTTATTCCCATGCTGTTGCGTCAAGACTGACGTCATATATCCCTGCTTACAATCCACAGTCTGAAAAAATCTCTTATGGTAATTCGGGAGCCCCAAGACTGATGATGAAGCTATTAATTGTTTTAACCTGCAGAAAGCTGCTTCTGCCACTGGAGTCCAATGTAATATATCTTGTGCTGTCATAGGTGTTTTAAATATTAAATCAGCCAATGGAGCCGACTCCACCGCATAGTTTGGTATCCAACTTCGACAAAAATTAGTCGTCCCCAGGAAGGACATCATTTCCTTCTTGGTAGTTGGCTTGGGTGCTTGTAAATTTGCTGCCTTTCTATCTTCATCTAATGTTCTACCCCCCTTGGATATCACATATCCCAGGTACTTGACCTGTGTTTTCCAAAGTTGCAATTTATGCTTGTTTACTTTATGTCCCTGTTCTGCTAAAAACCTCAATAATGCTATTGTATCTTCCCTACATTGCTGCTGGGTAGGGGCCGCAAGCAGGATGTCATCCACATAAAGTAGAACTTGACTGCCCCCTGGTGGAGTAAATCCCGCCAGGTTGCTAGCCATCTCCTGTGCGAATATTGTTGGACTTTCACAGTATCCCTGTGGTAGTCGAGTATAGGTGTATCTGTTACCCTGAAATGTAAAAGCAAACCAATACTGACTATCTGGATGTATAGGTATTGAAAATAAAGCATTGCTTATATCTACCACGGTAAAATACTTCTGTTCTGGCTTCAAATCATTCAATAAAGTGTGCGGGTCTGGCACCGTAGGTGCCCTAGGTATTATTGCATCATTTACAGCTTGTAAATACTGTACCATCCGCCATTCCCGCTTGCTTTCCTAACAGGAAATAGAGGGGTATTACATGGTGAATCCAAAGATTCTACCAGTACTCCTTTCTTAAGTAATGCTGCTATTATAGGCTTAATTCCCTGCTCTGCATCTTTTCTCAAAGGGTATTGTTTCTTTTGTGGTCTAAATGCTGACTTTGGTGTGATAGTTACTGGACCTGCTGTCCGAATAAGCCCTACATCTGATTTCCCTGTTGACCAAAGAGTGCTTGGTATATCACACAAAGCTTTTTCTTCCTCTTTCAGTAGGAACATCAATCAGCTGTCCTCACTTTGTTGTTAGTGTACAGCTGGACGTGCTTGCGTTAACCAATTCAGTTTTTGCTTTTGTATTCCTTGCTCTGACAACTCTAAGTCAGTTTGCCTTTCCCATCTTGTCACTTTTTCACCTAGATCTACCCATCTGGCATTCTTATGTTTGGTTAGACTGACATGCGGTAGCCAGTTGGACTTATACAGTCCCGTGAATTCCTGGGGTAATGAACAACTCACCACACTATTACCCTCAGTATCCCAGTACAGGGTTCGTAATACTAATCTATTTGCAGGATTTCTAAACAATTTCTCCTCATATTCTTTATCAGGCCCTGGTGTGCTACAATAGTACAGAGTACAATGTAACAAATGCTGTTGATCAATGTGAAGGGAGGGTACCTTACTGATGGCTACGTTCATCAGTTTTTTGGTTACTGCCCCTGGACCAGTCGTAACAAGGTCCTGGCTGTACCAATAGTAGGCTTCACCCTCCGATCGCATCACAAAAGTATCCATTTGTCTTTGTGCCTCCATACCCTTCATGGTAGGAACTACTGCTATGCCAAAAAGCTGCATAAGGTCTCTTCCCAGTAAATTCACTGGACATTTTGCAGAAAGTATTATCTTACTTCTCTGGGTCATACCTGAAACAGGGTCAGTTATTGCTATATCATGGGAAAGTGGTTCCCTGTATAGCTGTCCGTTTGCTGCTTTCACTAATATATAATCAGGTGATTCAGAGTGTTCCGGTAACTTTGAAGGATGTATCAAAGTCCGTGATGCTCCTGAATCACACAAAAATCTCACTTCCCTCCCCTCCACCAGAAGTGTAACTTCCGGTTTCGTGTCCGCCAAATAGAGCTCCAAGCTCAATAAGGCTAAATCTAAAACTTCACTTTCCTCATCATCTACTTGCACTTCCTCTATTCCTACTACTGTGTTTACATTTTCTCCCTGCCCATTACTCTCTCCTGACGACTGTTGGACGTTATGACTATCATATAGTCAATCCTCATCACTCCTATCCTTCCCTTCTGTAGTCGTTTTTTTATTCGATCTGCAATCCCTTGCTAAATGTCCTTTCTTCCCGCACTTGAAGCACTCACCTTTTCTCTTTCTTTCCTCAAAAACTTCTGAATCTCTGTCAGAGCGCTTATTGCTCTGAGCGCTTCTCCTCCCCTTTTTACCTGACTGCACTACAAAGACTTCTGCTCCGTCTTCAGCTGTGAAGACCTGCATCTTCTTTTTCTTCTTACTGTTAAAGTGTCTTTCAGCATGCCTAGCATACTCCAGTAAGGCTTGTAGCCTACTCGTTCGATGATCTATCATATGCTTTGTAATAAAGCTACTGATAGGGGCAATGCAACCTTTCAAAAATGCATTTTTCAATTGTTGTTCATATGAGCTATAATTTTTCTGATTTTCTGGTATAGGCATACCACTATGGTTATTAAAACATTCTAATAATCTACCAAAGTACCCATCCACAGATTCATTGTCCTGTTGTATGCACTGATTAATACAGGTCCAATCTGCTCTAGGTTTCCATTTTTCAGTAATTCGGTCCGTAAGACCCTTCAACCTAGTGTCTAACTCTGCGTCACTATGTAGGAGGGGTTTAAGTTGCGCCACGCCGCACTCCAGGTGCCACAAACCATGTGTCAGTCCGGGCCTATAACTTGTCTAATAACTTTCTCTACTTCTTCCCCATTTAAGTGGTAACTCAATCGCATACCTTGTAAATCTTGTATAAACTTTTCATGATTAATTTTCGGATGGGGAATCCCCTCTGTAGCCTTCCGGATATCTTCCGGTGTCCATGGTCTATATACTAAGAGGGTTGGGTCCTGGCCTTCCTGTCCTGCCTGAGGGTTCGGTACTTCAATTAATGGACAGATTTCCTCACTCTCTTCTAGTGAATCCCTCACTTGAGTGTCCCTAAGTGTTTTACGTGTTCGGGATCTAGTCTCAATAGGTTCTCTTACAAATGGTTGTTTAAATGCCCCTGTTGCCTCAGGATAACGTGGGGGGGGGGCAGCCTGTCCTCCCGCTTCATATCCTGGGTAAAGTATCGGTGGTGGCGGAGGGGCCGTCGCTACTACTATATTATTATCTTCTTTATCTAAGAATAATGCTTTCGCATTTTTAACCTTCTGTTCCCTTCGGTTTACTTCCTCAATCCACCTGTGTGCTTGAGGAATACCCAACTGTCGCTGTTTTTTCGCCTGACCTTCTGCGTCAGATTTTAACTGTTTCAAAAGTTTCACTAACGAAATTTTGTCTAATTTACCATCAAATTCATATTTATTAACCCATTTTGCAAAATATCTCACATTATCTGCTCTCTGCAATTGCATATATTTCGCATCATCCGTCAAAGGCGGATCTCGCGATCTTTTAGTGCACTGATTTCCCATGTCTTAAAAAGACTGTTACGTAACCCTTCTCTTGTACCACGTGGTATCTTCTTCCCTATATCCACAGTAGTGTCTAGAATGACTGTTTACTTTGCTTTGTTTTTTTTTTCCCTGATCTATGACCAAACATACAGTACTTCAATACGTTCTCGTCCTGCTATCATAAATCTCAATAACAGTACAGTGTAACCTGGTCCCTGATCTAAAACAAAGACAAAGAGGGAAACTCTCCTTACCTGAGCCTCCCGTTTATGACTGCACGTTTTCTTCTTGGGATCCAGTTTTCCGCTTTTCAGCCACAGATCAGAAAGTGGACAGCCTCTTTACACACAACAATTCAGTCGGAGGTCTTTTCACTCAAGAAGAACCATTTGTTTTGGCAGCTTCTCCTGCGCAGATTTATTACCACCCATGCACTCTGACCTGCAGCTTACTAAGGGAATTCCGGCTTCAGAAGGACCAAAATGTCAAATAAATTGTTAAAATCAGACTGTAAAAATCATTAGGCTTTTCAAAATGACAGTCAATAACACAGGATGCTCAGGTTCAAACAATATTGCTTTACTAATGTACATTAGGAGGCAAAAAACTATACAAAAACAAGTATAGAGTTTTGACTGGCTCTATACAGGAAATACCCTCAATTATATACCATTTGCAATCAGCTTTTGCCCACCTTACTGACGTGGTCAGTCACAGGGCATTTACATCACTATAGTCCATACTTCATTCATAAGAAGATGCTTAGGTAATGCTTTTTAAATACTTTCCCATGAGAATAACACAGCCTTGCGAGGCACCTGGTCAATTACAATGTCTTCCTGTAGATGTTACTTATTCCAAGGTTCTTAGATTAGTTCGGATACAATGGTCAGTTCATCTCTTAATACGTTCCTTTGTCTCTCTGGTAAGCAGCTGCACACTATCTCTGATAGTGTTCACAAGGCCATCCTTCTCGGTGGAAGGAAGAAAGATATACATGCATACATATTTATTTCTCTCTAACCCAGCAGATAATAACTGCTGAAAGACATAAGCTTGCTGAGCTGGCTACTGCAAGGGTCAGAGGTTAACCACACTGCAGCTAAGTTTCAAGCAATTCCATGCAAGATCATTTCTACTGCCATATTGTTAAATAGAATCAAATGCATTACATATTATACTGTTTCTAGACTTTGCACTATATATATGTTCAAGTACATATTCTTCTAACAGTTTATATATGTTTAAGTACATATTTTTCTAACACTCTGTATATGTTTAAGTACATATTTTTCTAACAGGTCCCTAGAGCATGTAGCTCAGAGGGATTGGGATTTCTTTAAGTGGAGCATGTCCAACAGCTCTGGGTTTGACATAGCTTTATATGTTAGGCAGAGATTGCCTCTGAGTAGGTGATATGCGACGGAGTAAAGCTGGAGTTTTTTGAGACAGTCTGCGTAGGACATCTGTTTGAGGCTGGTAATCTTCTTTGTGAGGTATTTCTGCAGCCTTTCCAGTTGTTGTAGATGACTTGTGAGGTACATACCAAAAGGGGCATTATACTCTATAATGGGTCTAATGAGTGACGAGTAGAGGGGGACAATGGCCTCTTTTTTCCTGCATGACAAACCTTTTCTGATGAGGTGTGCCACGTAGAAGGATTTCCTGACTACTGTGGTGATGTGATTATCAAAGGAGAGATTACTGTCCACCTGTGTCCCAAGGTCTCTTATCACACTTTTGGTGTTAAGTAGACTACTGCCTATGTGGGAGTTCATGGGTACAGAGTTTTTACCAAAAGGGATGACAATGCACTTTTTGGCATTGAACTTGAGGCCATGACTTTGACACCAGGCATCTGTCTCAGTGAGGCCCTTTTGTAGAATGTCCACTTCATTAGGAGTTTTGATTATGACTCCTAGTTTGCAGTCATCTGTGAACTTCATTAGCCAAAGATCTTCTGTGTTAGCCTGTACTTCAGAGAAGTAGATACCAAACAGGAGAGGACCCAGGACTGAACCCTGTGGTACTCCACTTGTCACTGGTCTGAAGTAGGAGATGGAGTCTGCTACTTTCACAGTTTGGTTTCTGTCAGTGAGCCAGTTGGCAACTCATCTTGTGACATAGGGATTTATACCTTGTTTAGTGAGTTTATCTATAATTCCAGAGTGGGGGATGATGTCAAAAGCCTTGGCGGGATCTAGATAAGCTGTGTGAACCACCTTACCCTCATCTATGGCTTTTTGGGACCATTTCAAAGAAGTCTATCAGGGTTAGAAGATATGATCTTCCTTTTACAAACCCAAACTGGGTGGGGTCCAGAGTTTGGAGATTACCAATGTCACTGTTTATAAGTTCCATGATGACACATTCAATAGCCTTGCAGACCAGGCTCGTCAGGCTAATGGGGCAGTAGTTCCTGGGGTCCATGCTGTCTACCCCTTTGTGGAGTGGGTTAACCGTCCCTGTGCACCATTCAGTGGGCATAAAGCCTGAGGTGAGGCTATGACTGAATATGGTACTTAAGTGGGGTGCCAGTTTGTTCTGTAGTTCATGTAGAATGCAGTCTGGGATGTTGTCAGGTCCCATGGATGTTGTGTTCTTGCCTTTGGATTGTGTGTTTTTACCTGTGCAGCAGTGATTACAGGAATTGTGCATTCTTCTGGTATAGAGATGGGCCCTTTAGGTGATAAGAGGGGAGTAAAGTTAGCACTGAACCTATCTGCCAGGATGCTGGCAATATCAGTTGGTTCTGTATATTTAGTGCCATTGTGCTCTAACTCAGAGCAGATCTGAGTGTTGCCATTGAAATTTTTGACATAGCTATAGAATGTCTTGTGGTTGTCTTTAGAATCAGTGGTGATTTTGTTTTCGTAACTAGCTTTGGAGGATTTTATGAGGGATCTCAGCTTCTTACTGAGGCTGACCAGGGAGTTCCTCCAATCATGGGATTTTACTCTTTTTTGCAACAGTTTCTTTCTTCTGTTGTAGAGTTTGTTTATGGCAGGGGACCACCAGATTGGCTTCCTTTTTTGTAGGATAGCATCTTGGTTCTGTTAGGGATTGCACGATCCATGCACTCGTGTAAGTGCTTTTAAAGTGCATTTGTGTAGGATTCAGCAGTCGTATTTCTATTGTCTGTCAGGATGGATGTCGTGAAGTTTGCCACTTCTGTCTTAAGAAGCGTGAAGTTGGCTTTGGACAAGTTTTTTTACTGTGGTTTCCCTAATGGGGAGTGGGGGCGGGATGTGGATGCCTAGGGTGATTAGCTTGTGGATGGATCTGACCAATGAGGACTTGACCTCTGGTGTGGAAGACCGGTTGCCCATGTTGGTAATGACAGGTCTAGGATATTGCTGCCCCTGGTCGGGGTGTGGATAAGTTGAACCAAGTTGTTGGAATTTCTGAATTCCAGAAAATGTTGAGCACAAGAGTTGGTACATGAGTAGTTTTCCCAGTTAATGGTGGGGTAGTTGAAATCGCCCATTATTAGGGTGTTAGGTTGTACCCTAATATTTTCCAGTGTATCAAGAAATGAAGAATGGGAATCCTGGGGTATGGTGGGGATCTGGATTGCGGTCTTGCCCAGAGTTAGTTGCACTTGGATAATCTCGGATGCATTATGCTGAGCAACTAGCCTGGAGGTGTGGATATCCTTAATGAATATGGACAAGCCTCTGCCTTTAGTGTTTTGGTCCAGGTTAGGTGGCCAAAAGGTGTGGTATGAATTATAGCCTGGTAATGCTCTCTGGAGCCTTGAACAAGGTGTCTGTCACTGCACAGATGTCAATGTTCTCCATTTTAAGGAGTACCTCCAGTGAGTGCATTTTGAGGTTTAGACTTATAGCATTGAGTAGCATTACCCTCAGATTTTGCTTGCTTGTACCTGTTACGGTGGTGAATTTGTCATTTGAACCTTGCCTAAAAAACGCACTATAGGGGTGGCTAGAGCCTTAGCCAGTATCTGGAATCCCAAGGGTGACAGGTGCAGGCCATCTCTGGCAAATCATTGTGGTCTGTCGATCATGTTATCCCAGGCAGAAAGATACTGGATCCCCTTAGAATGACACCAGAAGCTTAGCCAATTATTGAAGTCAATCATTTTGTCCTTGTACTGTGGTATCATTCTAGGTGGTTAGTTTGACCACTTATCTCCTTCCCTCTCCCCTTTCATTGACTGTTGTGAGTAAGCACAAAATGATCATTTTGTGAAATCACTCCCCTTCAGCTATTTAAATTGATTGGCCACCACCTTTTTCATATCTAATTGTTTAGTGCACACTGCAGTGATTAGGATATTACCCATCTTTTTCCATCTTATCTTTAAAATCTGCAGCATCTTTTGCAAGACCACCAATTATAGAAGAGCCCACATTATGCCTCTCAGTAGTCATCTTGGGATTAGTGCTTCTGTTTTCTCCTGGTGAGAGAAGGAGCACAGCGACATTGTTTCCTGGAGAGGAGACTGCTGCGCACTGAAAAGCCTAATAACTGCTTCATAGGTGACAGACTGAAATTTGTGCTTATATTCTGCTAATGTTATGAGAAGGAGCAGAATGCATTGATTTCTGTCAGTTTCTGGGTGTGCTGTGAGTGTCTGTGCTTAACATTCCTGATTGGACTGGTTGCTATTCATGCTACAACAAGCCTACAGACCCTTGCATCATCTGGGACAAGACTGTGGATCACTATAGGATTATAGGATCATAGGAGATTACTAGGATATTGACCCACAGGCCATTTTAAGCCTAGCCATTTCACCCAATGTAATACCATAGAAATGCTAGTCAATATCCAAGATTGCATTTAGTGATAACAGGTAGCTCTAGTCCAGTTTGATTATGGATATACAGCAAGTTCATTAGGTTTGGGTCATGGATAACTCTGTAGGCAAGGCATAAGTCTCCTCTAGGAAGTCTGTACAATACAGATTATAATGACAGGAACTTTAGTTAGTCTGTGTAAGGCACATGCTGGAGCCCCTTGATCTTCTTTGCTAGAAACCTCTGAGGTCTCTAATTGCTGCATGTGCTTAGTAGGGTACATGCCAAAAAGGGCTTTATACTCAGTTATGGGCTGGATAAGTGCCAAGTGTAAGGGGTTTATAATTTCTTTGCTTTTGAGGTGATGCTTTTACTAATCAAGTTTGCTACATAAAAAGATTTTCTTACTACAGTAGACACATGGTAGTCAAAGTTACGGTCACAGTCAACTTGTGATCCCAAGTCCCTTACCACGTCATGGATACTTAGGGCATTGTTGTTGATTTGATAGTGTGAGGGGACATTGTCTGGAATGACGATGCATTTCTTTGCATTTACAATTAAAAAGCAGAACGCACAGATGCTACTTGTCACGGATATCAAAAAGGTGACGGAACCAGCCAACAAATAAAATAACTTCTTTATTTCATCAAAATAGTTAAGTGCTTTCACCCATCAAATGTGGGCTTCTTCAGAACATAAAACAGACTCCTACAACAGTTTAAATATCAAATATTGGCGCCAAAAGGACGTGTAAATAATCTCTCCTTAAAGTGCAATGCCTTAAATATACCTTATAACATAGGAGTTGATGAATAACAATAAAAATAATAATACGACTATATTAAAATCACTTATTATGCACATCTAATATTATTGAAATATAAAAATAAATAGCTATAAAAAATTTTTTTGATTTAAAAATTTAATAGGTGTTATTTGATATAACGTCATTAAAACTGATGTATTTCCACTGAACAAACAAATGTAATTTATCCTACCAATGAACAGTATTTATAGTACATAACGTATAAATGAAAAAATATATATGTATATAAATAAATATTACCAAACTACATACACTGATGTACCCATAACACTATGTACATATATATATATACACTTGTAAATAGATGTATTGTATTAATATACTGCAAAGAAATTACAAAAACAACAATATATTCATATCATAAACTGTATAAATAATATCAACATGTTAGCTAATTATTGCTTTTGAACTAAAATTTGGTTTTGATGGATATATAATCATTAAGACAAGGCAAGGTCAAAGCATCAGTGAATAATTGCCACCACACCTCTTTAAATTCTAGGGTAGCCCTATAATTGCCCCCCCTCGGATCAATTTTAACATTTTCCAAAATAGCAAATTTAAAGGAGTGTGTATCCCCACACTTTTGGATATACCTATATAAGGCATTGTTAATATCCTTCTTTCTGATGCTGTATAGGTGGTCATAAATACAATTTTTAAAAAATCTTTCAGTCTTACCTATGTAATAACCTGAACAGGCTAGACACTTGGCCATATAGGCCACCATTTTGGTATTACAATTACCCTTCCTGAATCTTATTCTGGTTCTATTAATATTATCTAATATTATTCCTTCTTCCTCCATAATAAACGGAAATTGATTGCAGCATCCACACTTGGTAGTATGTTTGTTCATATTATAATTATTCAAACCTCTAGTGACCACACCTTGCTCCAGCAACATCTTTAAATTGCATCCCATTTTGTAAACAAAAACTGGTTTAATTCCTACAATATCTGAAATATTTTGGTTTACCAACAACACATTCCAATTATTAGTTAATATTTTCTTTATTTTGTTGATGTGTGGACCATACTCAAGAATACAAGCTCAGTGGTAGGTGTCTGCAGAGACTATTTCCCTTCTTTTCATACTTATATCATTAGTCCCCCTAGAATGGACACCTAATAGTGGTGGATATTTATGGCCCCACTCCTTAATAACATATTGTCTAACATCAGCCATCATTTTCTTATAATAGCCCCTTTCACTAAATAATCTAGTAATAAAATTCCTCTCTTCAATCATATCCTTATAAGTGGATGTCATACAGGCTGCTCTTATGCATTATTATACCATGACCCCTCATTAATATTCTAAAACGTGCACGCTGATTGGCCAGCGTGCACATTGTAAATCGACTTATACTAATGGATAAAGGTCCGGTCACCCGGACTTTTTCCATTAGTATACGTCTTTTTTAAAACACTGTCTCGCTATGTTAAAGGAGTTTAACATAGCGACACAGGTTTAAAAAAAGCAACGGAGATGTCCCTTGCTTTTTTTAAAGCTGTCTCGCTATGTTAAACTCCTTTAACATAGCGACACAGTGTGTAAAAAGTAAATGGAGATCTTGCTTTCTCCGTTGCTTTTTTTTAAACCTGTCTCGCTATGTTAAATGGGTTTAACATAGCGAGACAGCTTTAAAATAAGCAACGGAGATCTCCGTTGCTTATTTTAAAGCTGTCTCGCTATGTTAAACCCATTTAACATAGTGAAACAGTTTGTAAAAAGAAACGGAGATCTTGCTTTCTCCGTTGCTTTTTTCAAATCTGTCTCGCTATGTTAAATGGGTTTAACATAGCGAGACAGCTTTAAAATAAGCAACGGAGATTCTCCGTTGCTTTTTTTAAAGCTGTCTCACTATGTTAAACCCATTTAACATAGTGAAACAGTAAAAAGCAACGGAGAAGATCTCCCCGTTGCTTTTGCCCACAGCTCTGATGTACTGCGTAGGCTTATGCATGTGCAGTACATCAGAACTGCCACGGATAACAGACAGCGGTGGAAGGGCAGCAAGGAGGCATTATACAATGCCATTATTTAAGAAAATATTTACCACACCAACCGTGGGTAAATCCAGCATTACCCACACCCAGGCATGGGTTATTGCTATAATAATGTAGCCACACTTGAAGACACGCTTCAGTGGCTATCTTGTCACTACCCCCAAGAAACACTAATACTAGGAGACTTTAACATCGACTGTGGCTCTTGTTCCAAAGAATCCTCTTCTACCCATATCAACTTGCATGCATTTACCACAAACCATTACTACCCCTACCAGGCTAGGGAAACCCAACCAAAAAGATAGTATACTCGACTGTGTACTCATAAATAGTAATTCCCAACTGTACACTGCTGGTACCCTCCCCGATGACCTAAGTGACCATCTTCTCACTTACATAGTTAAGGATAAAGCCATTACCCTACAACAACCCCTACTCAGAAAAGTCAGGAGCAAAAGAAACTTTGACCCTGACAAATTCCAACTGGAACTTAGCTATTGTAATTGGTCCATGCTAAAACACCTACCCTTAAAGGAGGCAGTTGCCTATTTTAACAACAAATTTCTTGGAATTCTTGATCTACATGCACTTGCCCGCTCAAAACGTACAAAAGCAAGAACTGCACCATGGCTATCTAAAGAGACAAGACTAAAAATTACCAGCAGAAACAAACTATGGGCTCAATGGCATTCCACAAAAGACCCCCATGATCATGTTAAATATAGGTATGATAAGAATGAAACAAAAAAATGTATTCTACAGGACAAAAAATAATACTACTGCAATTTACAGACAACCAACAAGGACAATCCTCAGAAGTTTTGGGCAGGGCTGAACAATCTACTCCACCCTAGTAAAACATCTACACCTATCTCTGCTGCCACCATTGATAAATCCCCAGAGGAGGTCTCTGACAGTTTTAACCATTTCTTTACTGGAACAATTCAAGCTCTAGCTAGACAATTACCTTCTAGCTCCCCTGCCCCTGATGCTTCTACCTCTAAAAACCAACTCTCATTCTCCTTTCAACCAGTGTCCACATCACTTATCCGTAACATGATCAAAAAATTAAAACCTACCACACTCTCCGCTGACCAGCTCCCCGCTGAGTACCTTCAAAAATCAGCTGATGCCATGTCCTTTCCAATATCGATACTAATCAATCGTACCATAGCAGAAGCTAACATTCCCACCATTTGGAAAACATCCTACGTAATCCCACTACATAAAGGAGGTTCCTCTATGGAATTCTGCAATTATAGACCTATAGCTATACTTTCTCCACTTGCAAAGATTATGAAAAAATGTATACAAAAACAATTTATGCACCACCTAATCCAAAATCACCTCATGGCGGATACCCAGCATGGTTTTCGTCCACACCATAGCACAACCTCAGCGTTAATGGCTTTTATCAATACCATAAACAATAACTGTAACAATAATCACATATCCTCTGCCCTATTCTTGGATCTTTCCAAGACATTTGACATGGTTGATCACAAACTTCTTGTTCACACCTTGCAAACGTTCCACCTTGATACTAATGCCCTTCTTTGGTTTACATCCTACTGTAATGGAAGACAACAGGCTGTCCTATGGCAGAACATGCTCTCTAATCTATTACCAAACACCCTTGGAGTACCACAAGGCTCCATATTAGGGCCTGTACTGTTTTCCATCTTTATTAATGACTTGTATACAGTCATACTAAACGTCAGCTGTATCCAATACGCTGATGACTCCACCCTGATTTGATCAGCTACTTCTCCCACGGACCTAAGGGTCACTACCCAGTCCACCTTTAATAGCATAGAAAATTGGCTCTCTGAATGTAGATTGTTACTAAATCCCCAAAAAACTAAAATGCTGTTATTCTCTCCAGCTCATAGGTCTGCCACCTTCACCTTTACCATAAATGCAAAAGATGGGACAATAATTTCCCCTGACCCCTCTACAAAATTACTAGGTGTCATTATTGACAATAACCTAAAGTTTGACCTACATGTAAATCAAACAATCAAGAACATCAATAAAAAACTTGGGTCACTGTATAGAATAAAAGCCTTCCTAATCCCTCCAGCTAAGATGGCTATAGCTCGCTCTCATCTACTCTCAACACTTTTAAAAGCCTCCCCCCTTCTCTCCAATCTAAACAAATCTGTACTAAATAGACTGTCAACCTGTTACAATCATATTGCCAGATTTGCCATTGGAATGCCTTTTAAAACACACCACTGCATCAATCTAAAACAGCTTGGGTGGCTAGAACTTCCCAGTCTCATCCAATATAACCTGCTGATCATGGTTAACAAAATCCTCTATAACCCAGATAACACACCAGCCCTTCAAAATATTATAACCCCCACAACAATCCAAGACTGCTTCGATCCTCGAACAAACTTCTAATTCAGACAATCAAAATCAACAACATCGCTGGAGATGCCCTCTTTGCTAATGCTGCAGGCAGAGCCTGGAACTTACTTCCAGGTGATATTACTTTGCTCTCCTTCCTAGGACAATTTAAAACTAAACTCAAACAACATATGGCATTTAACTGGCTTTGCCACTGCAACAAGCTCGGGTAACTCTCAACATGAATGTGAATAACCCAACTAACCATTTTTTGTTAATTTTCTCCTGACTATAACCAGATGTATCTCATGTCTGTCTGTGTATTCGTTGGTAATACTACTTATGCACTCTTGTTTTACTTGTATTATTGTATCTGATAACTTGGAGCTTATCTCCCCGGGCCTCCACTGAAAATGGACATGGCTCCAGTTGGACTATCCTGGTCAACAAATGTAAAATAAATAAATTGTCCCTTAAATATGTTATACAATAATTTCTTAGGATGATTGCTAGTGTACTCCAAATATTTGATGTATATGGCCAAGTGTTTAGCCTGTTCAGGTTATTACATAGGTAAGACTGAAAGATTTTTTTAAAAATCGTATTTATGACCACCTATACAGCATCAGAAAGAAGGATATTAACAACGCCTTATATAGGTATATCCAAAAGTGTGGGGATACATACTCCTTTAAATTTGCTATTTTGGAAAGTGTTAAAATTGATCCGAGGGGGGGAGGGCAATTATAGGGCCACCCTAGGATATAAAGAGGTGTGGTAGCAATTATTCACTGATGCTTCGACCTTGCCTGCTCTTAATGATTATATATCCATCAAACCCATTTTAGTTCAAAAGCAATAATTAGCTAACATGTCGATATTATTATACAGTTTATGATATGAATATATTGTTGTTTTTGTAATTTCTTTGCAGTACAGCAATACACTACATTGATTTACAAGTGTGTGTGTGTGTGTGTGTATATATATATATATATATATATATATATATATATATATATATATATATATATGTACATAGTGTTATGGGTACATCATTATATGCACTTTGGTAATATTTATTTATATACATATATATATTTTCATTTATATGTTATGTACTATATATACTGTTTATTGGTAGGATAAATTAGAGGTGTTTATTCAGTGGAAACGCATCAGTTTTAATGAAGTTATATCAAATAATATCTATTGAATTTTTAAATCAAAACTTTTTTTATAGCTATTTATTTTTATATTTCAACAATATTAGATGTGTGTAATAAGTGATTTTAATATAGTCATATTAGTATTTTTATTGTTATTCATCAACTCCTATGTTATAAGGTATATTTAAGGCATTGCACTTTAAGGAGAGATTATTTAAATGTCTTTTTGGCACCAAAATGTGATATTTAAACTGTTGTAGGAGTCTGTTTTATGTTCTAAAGAAGCCCACATTTGATGGGTGAAAGCGCTTAACTATTTTGATGAAATAAAGAAGTTATTTTATTTGTTCGCTGGTTCCGTCACCTTTTTGATATCCGTGACAAGTAGCATCTGTGCATTCTGCTTTTTAATTGTATTTTGTTGACTCAACGCTCATTTCTTTCTTTGCATTTAGTTTGAGACTGTGACTAATACAGCAGTTGTTGGCCTGTGTGAGACCCTGCTGGAGTATACTGACATAATTTGGGAATTCAATGATTGTACCTAGTTTGCAGTCATCTGCAGTCTTGGTCAGCCAGAACCCCTTAGTTTTGACCTGAATTTCTGAGAAGTATATACAAAACAGTGGGGGGGCCAGGACTGACCCCTGTGGCACCCCATTGGTAATAGATCTGCTGGTTCATGTGGAGTCACCCACTTTAATAGTGTGTCCAGTTTGTGAGCTAGTTGGCAACCCATCTTATAACAAAGGGGTTTACATTCAATTTGCTAAGTTTATCAGTAAGGTCTGAATTTGGGATTTTGTCAAAAGCCTTTGTCAGGCTGAGGTATGGTGAGGTGGACTGATTTGCCCTCATTAATGGCCTTGGCCACATTTTCAAAAAAATCCACCAGATTCAGCAGGCAGGATCTGCCCTTCACACAGCTGAATTGGGTAGCATCCAGGGTTTGGAGATCATCTATATCTTTATTTATAAGGTCCATAATGATAGGTTCCATGGCCTTACAGATGAGGCTGGTCTGTAATTCCCTGGATCTGTTGCTAGGCCACCTTTGTGGAGTGGAATAACTGTTGCTGTTCTCTATTCCGCAGGAACAAATCCTGTGGTTAGGCTATGATTGAAAAGGGTACCTAGTAGTGATGCTAGTTCATATTTTAGCCTGGGATGTCATCTGGTCCCATAGAGGCTGTGTTTTTTGCCTTAGACAAGACTTTGAGGACCTGTTCTTCAGATATGTAGGATGAAGAGGGGAGTTTGGGGGAAGGTTTGTTGTAAGTTAGGACGGGATAAGGAAGTAATATTTTCACCAAACCTATCCGTTAGCAGATTTACTATCTCTGTGGGGTCAGTGTGTGTGTGATACCATTTGCCACTAGTTCTGCATATGCTTGGGTCATACCCTTTAGGTTACATATGTAGCTGAAAAAGCCTTATGATTATCCTAGGCTGTACTTGCTAAGTTTCTCTGAGAGGAGACCTTGGAGGATTTTACAAGTTGTCTTATTTGCTTGTTGAGGCTGAGGAGGGTGCATTTCCATTGTTGGTACCTTGCCTTTGTTTAATTGGACAGCAAGTTTTTGCATTTATTGTAAAGTTTGTTGATGTTGGATGCCTGCTTCTCATCTTGGGATTGGTACTAATGTTTTACTTCTGGTGAGAGAAGAAGCAAAAGAGCATTGTATTGCATTGCATTGTGAAGCTGTATTAGTAGCCATGGTTTATTATTAAAATTTCTAGTTGAGATGTACCCATATGAAAACGTCGAACTACAGATGTTCGAAGTTTCATCTGGGTGAACATCTCAATGTTTGAAAGTTTATTAGCAAATGCAGTGTGCATTTGCTAATATAAACTCGAAGAATTGTACAGAGATCATGGTACAGTGCGGTTAGGGAAATTCATCCCTTTCCTCACTGTAGTGCAATCTTGGAGTTGGAATATATAGTTAGCAGGGGGTGTGGGGGGTGCAGGTAAAGTGAACTGCTATACCTAACATCATGTGATGTTTTCAAAAACAATGTCAAATCAGCTAAATTATTTCAGCTGATTCGACATTATAACTTGTTCTTTATTTTGAATTTCGAGGTTTACTTTCGATATATGGGTCAGAAAATTATTCTGACCTTCAACATATTGATAGTAAACCAGTAGCCATTCACCCGACTCCCCCCACTTCATCATTCTTGACAAGCTAATTCTTTGTTTTCAGTAAGTACTGCTTGATTTGTTTCTCACTTCAAAATATCTGTCTAAATACGTCATCCTTAATTTTCAGGGTCTACTCATTAGTTTCCCCTCAAGTTTTTGGCAGTGCCTTGTATAGACACAGACACCTTGAGTGACATTTTCATGTAAAAGCACATTTGAAATTTCACCAATACCTAGTTGCACATAGGACAGCTAGTTTGCAGTGACATGCACTGCCCCCAGAGTTACAAACTAGATACTCCAGACATTGATTTATATTCTCACTCCGACTCTCTAATCAATAAAAAGGGTCTGTTGCCATGGATATGACCTTTCCCACTATCTCCATTACCAGCTTGGTGGATATGGACATCTTGAGATAATGTAGAAATTGCCTCATGTTTACTGACAACCAGTTAATTCTCAAACAAACTGATATGGCATGTGAGAGAATGTATTTACACAATGTCACTTGCGGCAGGCTCTCATATAAAAGTACTCCTAATATCAAATAAGGTTGTCAGTATTACACACACTGTACCCATCACACACAATTCAAAGCAAACAAACAGACCCACATATGCTGAGGCACTTAAATGTAGCCTTCCTAAACCACAAAGACCTCCTAGACAAAGTATACATAACAAATGCCCTCAGCAGCCCCAAATGCACTCTTTCAAAACAACACCCACATCAACACATGCAGTCACATCTCAAGGAGCCTCTGCTTCTAAAGCCATAAGGCAAGCCAGCACACAATCCAACATTTTGGTCATTGGAAATTCCATCGTGAGACAAGCTGATGTCCCTCCCACCAGGCTGATTAAGGAGAACAAAATATTAATGACTTTAATAATTGGCTTAGTTTCTGGTGTCATTCTAAGGGAATATTTGTCATTATGGAAGGAGATGATCAACAGACTATGCTGCTTTGCCAGGGATGATCTGAAACTCTCCTTTCTAGGCTTTCAAATATTAGCTAAAACATTGTTTTCCCCCATAGTGCCTATTTTAGGCAATGCTTGAAATTACTTCCAACATAGCAAATCAAATCCAAGAAAATCTAAATATATTACTGTTTAGTGCTAGGAGTCTAAACAAAAAACTCCATTCCCTAGCAGCTCTCTTCACCCTAGGGAATGCTGATGTCTGTGCAGTCACTAAGACATGGTTTAAAGCCACAGAGAGCACACCTACAGTGCAAAGTTATAATGCCTTCCACACATTTAGACCAGCTACTATACACACAGGGACTAAAGGTGAAGGTGTCTCAGTTTACATCAAAATAAATATACCTCAAGGCTGGTCAAGCAGGACAATTCACTTGAGCTACTTCATGTTCAAATTACTATAGGAAAAATCCAGTACCAATTCATTGCAAGCTATATGTCCCCCTCTATGACTGAGGACACCCATATCATGTATTTAAATTATTGCAAACACTCACCATCCAACCCAATACCATATTCATGGGTGACTTTAATTACCCCACTATTAACTGGGAATCCTGTATGACACCAAATGTACAGGCACAGATATTCCAGGATTTTGTAAACACAAACTCCCTGGACCAGATTGTCAATGCACCAACCAGGGGTGCAATCATACGGGATCTGGTTCTCAGTAATATGGTGGAGTGCTGCACACCCCCCTAGTGTAATATCTTCTCTGCTAAGGTCAGACCACAAAATGGTTTCCTTTGAAGTAAAATTAAAACCTGGACCCCTAGCTAACCCTGGAATATTCAGGAGCTACTCTAAGGTTAACAACTTGCTATTAAGTGATAACCTGGCACACTCTGAAGCCCCCATAAACCCTGAGAACACTGCTGCCTATGGAGAGCTGTTCATACAAACCCTATACAAGCATTTTTATAGCTGCATAGAGGCAGCTGTACCCACCGGGAAGTACAGAACTAACTTAAAAAACAAGCCACCCTGGTGGAATCACAAAACCACAAATCAATCATAAATTTACATTTGTGCTTTTTCTTTATTTTCCCATGTTTCTGCTTTATACAAATTTTCATAACATTTCTGAAATATCCCTAATAGCTGTACAGGGTCTCTACTTATTTTTCTTGTTATAGGCTCTCTGTATTTGGCAACAACTCTTTATATTATCTGTTGCCCAAGTCATTGTGCCAAAAGTATTTTGTGCTTAGAGTTATTATCAGAAACAGTTCTATTTAACAGAAATATTTCTAAACTCATGCATAATATCCAGGTACTCCCTTATTTTCTCTTTAGCACTCTGTATTTGCACCTCTTCTTGTCTTTTACGATTTTCATTTTTCTATAATTCTTTTAACATTTGTCAACCCCTCTAAATAACTCTTATTACTTCTTAACCATATCTCTTTTTTATTTCTACCCTATTTTTAAACTCCACTTTCATTTTATCCCACTCTGTAGCTATAACTTCTATCTTCCCCAGTAACATCCAAATAGTTTTCACAGCCCATTGCTTAAATTCCTCTTTTTTTAGCAGGCAGGTGGGGAAGTACCAGTGTCTCATCCTTACTTTATTACTCTGCATTTTTATCTTAGCAATTGTTGGCACATGATCTGAAACAGTTATTAGATATATATCAAAACTTTCAATTAATTACACATGATCATGTGAAATATAATTTCTGTCTAGTCTGTCCATTTATTGTAGCTTGGAGAATAATATGTAAATTCTGTTCGAGTTCCAAGTACTGAATTCATATCTTCCATACCAAATATTTTCATACATTTCTTCAGAAATCTACTCTCTTTTGTTACATTTTCCCTTCTAGGTTCCAGGTACATCCTAATTGCTTCAAATCAAATTCCAGTCCCCACCTATAAGTAATATTCCCTGCTGAAAACTGATTATTTCTCCCCATATGTTTTTAAAGTTCCATTATAGAAGTTTTATGTGATATTAAAAACATGACTACATAATCTTCATCTCTTGCCAGTAATACTGTTCTACCACAAATCTGCCATTGTTATCTTTTCTTCCTCTACTGTCACTGTTGGAGCTCCTCTAACAATTAATATAAGTATACCTGTTTTCCTTTATCTCTAATATTGTACTGAATATCCTGAAATCAATAATTGTATCAAATTCACATGCTCACTTCTTTGCAAATGTATCTCTTACACCACTTTTATTTGCTGTCTGCATTTCTTAATATAATTAAATACTCTTTCTTTTTATCCATACCTGTGAGACCATTCACATTCCAAGATAATATGGACAGTGTCATCATTATGATAAGAAGTCATTATTACCACCTATTATATATGACAGCTTTTAAAATGTCTGTTTCCAGATTTTGTGATACATGTACCCACTAATGTTTGGCAGGTTAATCTTTTATACAGTTAGTTATCAACATCTGAACCTATGCAACATTTTACAAGACTTAGTTTTAAAGAAAACACTAAAAACAAACAAAAACACATCCACAGAACACCAGCATTACACGTTAACTGAATACAAACACACAAAACTATGTGCATCTTCAAGTACTGAAGTTTAACACCCTAATCAGAACAATTGTCCCAAACAGACAGCTGCTAACACAGACTTTAATTAACCTAAAACTGAGGTTGTCCATACTAAGACACATGATTGCATGTGCTTCTACTTAACATTAATTAGTGTCTGTTCTTTTCTATCTTTATCCCCCCTCACAGATGTGAAGAACAGCTTGTATGCTTTTAAAAAACATTAACTTTTAACCTTGAAGAAACCAGTACTCTGGCTTTTTATTGCCCTGTTTTCAGCTTATCTCCATGGAAATGGAAGAGAAAAAATGTATTCCTCTGTTGCAGGCTTTCCAAGATAAGCTGAAACATTTATCATATATTCAGTGTTCTCCAATTTACTTGCTTTAGTAATAGGTCTTAATCCAGGCATTCACGTATGCAAAAGCAAGAGGAAACATATAAGCTCTACAGATCTGTATACTTTTGTACCGCATCCCCCAACTCAACAACCCAAGATTATAACCTTTTTACTTAACATGCTTTTGTCTAACCTTTTTTTTTCTCTTTTTGCATTGTAATAGGTTCATAGGTTCATAGGTTCATAGGTTCATAGTTTGGTACTAGGCTATCGGCCCTAGGGCCTATATAAGCCTAGCCAAACATTCCCCAGATATTTCTTCCCATAATATTTACTTCCCTGGACCCCTGTCTAACAGGGTAACTGACGAGATCCTGGGGGTGAATTTCCTATCTCCCATCCAGTTGCCAAGGTTCCTTTTGAAGAGTTCCAAGGAGGCACTCTGCTTGACATGTATGGGCAGTCTATTCCAGAGTATGGGGAGTCTCTGAGTCAGGAACCTATCCCTTCAGCATGTTTTGTTTATTGTGATGACAAGGTTTAGATCCCTGGAGTGTGTGGCTCTGAGGGATTGGGATTTCTTTAATATCTGCATTTCCTAATAGGAAAAATGTAGAAACAAAGAAAAAAAAGGCATTTGTTTACTTTAACATCTTTATCATATACAAGAACTAAAAATGTTTTGCTATAAAACATACAATTTATACCATGAAAAGTTTTATGGAAATACTGTTAAGAACAGAAATTGCTTTAATTACAGTTACCCCCCCCCCCCCCAGTTTTCTTCCAAATATTAATGACACGAAATAAAGTAAATGCCTTTCAATTCCCAACAAGTATAACATAGACAGCAAAAGTCTACTCTTTCCAAGTTTTCTTATATAGCAAGCAGTATTTCACAAATATGATTGATGCTTTGCTGCCTCACATGTATTCACTAACTTCAATGCTGGTCTTCCTCCTGTTCATCTTCGTCTCCCAACTCCAGATACTGGTTCAGTTTCTAGGTGTCCCCTATTCTTCTTAACAGTTCTGTGCTTTTCTCTGTCTCTCAAGGATCTTCGCTTGGAACAGTGGAAAAGGTTTCATTGGCAAAATCTCTCTGTGTATTTTATTGTTAGAAGAATAAGAAACAGAGTCCTCCACTGTTTGATGGCTCACTTTTTGTTGGACAAACTTTTGCATTTCTTCCTTAGCCTGTTCTGCATCAAAAAATGAATTTGATCCTCCAGGAAAAAAAATATTATGAAAACAGATGGATGCAGCAGCTTGAATCTCACACCTGCTTCCAACATTCTCTGGTTGCTGGAATACATGTGTTTCTAGGGGTGACTGGTGGGTAAAGTTGAACCTGGATTTGACGTTCAACAAGCTATATCACCTGGCTCAGTGGATATGGCATCATTAACCACAACTTCATCACAATGCTGTGGGCTGCCTTGGAGGTTTATGACATAGCTGAAGAAGGCCTCATGGTTGTCTTTTGCCCGGGAGCCTATATTAACCTTGAAATTGGATTTATTTAACTTAATTCTTATTTTTATGGAATTGCACTTCATGATCTGCGGCATGATTTTTTCTTCTTTTGTTTTATATCCTGCGTAATTTGGGGTGCCGCCAGGGTGATCATTTTTGGAGTTAGTTTTGGGCTTCCTTCTGGTAGGTACAACAGTCTGTATGTAGCCATTGATATGGTTGCCCAGAGTTGTTGTGAACAATTCTATATAGGCTGCTGTATTCTTTGGGTTTAGAGGAGCATTGAATTATGACAAATTATCACTTAATAAAAGGTAGTTTGCATTTGACTAGTTCCAAACTGTTACTGGGTTTACTGGGGTTACTGAGTTGATATTTACTTCAACGGAGACAGCTTTATGTTCTGTCCTTACCAGGGAGGATGTGACATTGGGTGGGGGTGCAGCATCATCCCTTATTTGTGAGTCTGAGCTCTAGTATGTTGGAGCCTCTAGTGGGGGGTATGCAGATGGTCAAGGATGTTTGAATTTACAATGTCCAGGAATCTATGTGCCTGTAGATTTTAGGCCATGTAGGATTTTCAGTCTAGAGGCAAGTAATTAAAGTCCCACATGCATAGGACATTTCCTTGGATAGTAAGTGACTCCAGCAGGTCTAAGTAAGCAGTATGGACATGGATGGCGAGGTATGCTTTTCATTTATGTGTATTGAGACACCTCCACCTTTAGCCCTTGTCTGTGCAGCTGCTGGTGTAAAAATGTGGAAGGCACTGAAACCTTGGACTGCCGTGGTACTCCTTGCAACTTTAAACCATGTCTCAGTAGCTGCACACATGCCTATATTCTCGAGTGTGATGAGCACTTGGAAGGAGTCTAGTTTTTTGTTTAGTTTTTAAAACTCCAGCAGGGAGCCAAATAATTGTTTGCTTGCAAATGTAGTATCTAAATTTGTAAGATGAGATGCTACCAATCACTTGAAGTATATGTATGGTTCCCATCAAGTCTATGCATGCAACTGGCACATAGCACCGAAAATCTTGATATACAACCTGAGAAGACAGGCTGCCAAAATTCATTTGGTGAATCACTCATTGCAAACATTGATAAGACCAAACAACATGTTTGTACTGAATCACACGTTGCTTGTACTTAGCCTCAGTACACATACACACACACTCACATACACTATACATTATTTGCTTGTTCAGACTGGTTAGAGGGACTTTGGTATGTCTTCAATGGAGTTCCCTATGACTAGAGACCTGGGAAATGTGTTTGCTTGCCTTATGGGCTTTATATTTGGAGGATCATTGAGTGCAGCTGGATGTGTGGTGTTAGCTGTTGTTTTTGTTGAGGACTTTTGAGATTGCTGAGGCTACATTTTGCCAGTGGTTGGTCTAGGAAGTCTTTGTTGCTTAGAAAGTTTGCATTTAAGTGCCTCAGCATGCATTGGTCTGTGTGTGTTGTGTGCTATGTCTGGTGGGTGTCGTGTGTGTTGTTTTTACAACCTGATGTGTACTCGAATGTGAGAGTTTAGCCTCCAGTGACATTGTGTAAGTACACCTTTTAAGTTCATAGGTAGGTACTAGGCTATCGGCCCAAGGGTCTACATAAGCCTAGCCAACAAGGTTCCCTGGCTTATGCCACCCAAGAAACTTATTTTCCTGTGCCACTGTTGAGCAGAGACACAGAAGTGATCCCCAGGGTGTATTTCCTATTTCCCATCCACTCATCAAGATTTTTCTTGAAGAGTGCTAATGGAGAACTTTGCTTGACGTAGATGGGTAGCCTGTTCCAGAGTGTGGGAAGTCTCTGGGATAGGACTCTATCCCTCCAGCATGTCATGTTTATTGTGGTGACAAGGTTTAGGTCCCTAGAGCATGTAGCTCAGAGGGACTGGGATTTCTTTAGGTGTAGCATGTCCAACAGCTCTGGGTTTGACATAGCTTTATATGTTAGGCAGAGATCACCTTGGAGTAGGCGATATGCTACAGAGTAAAGCTGGAGTTTTTTGAGGCGGTCAGTGTAGGGCATTTGTTTGAGGCTAGTAATCCTATTTGTGAGGTACTTCTGTGGCCTTTCCAGCTACTGCAAATGTCTTGTGAGGTACATTCCAAAAGTGGCGTTGTACTCTATAATGGGTCTAATGTGTGTCGAGTAGAGGGGAACAATGACCTCTTTTTTCCTGGATGAGACCCCTTTTATGATGAGGTGTGCCATGTAGAAGGACCTCCTGATTACTGTGGCGATGTGACTATCAAAGGAGAGACTACTGTCCACCTGGGTCCCAAGGTCTCTTATCATACATTTGGTGTTAAGTAGATTGCTGCCTATGTGGTCGTTCATGGGTACAGAGTTTTTACCAAAGGGGATGACACTGCACTTTTTGGCATTGAGCTTGAGGTCATGGCTCTGACACCAGGCATCTCTCAGCGAGGCCCTTCTGTAGGATGCCCACATCATTTGGGGACTTGACTATGGCTCCTAGTTTGCAGTCATTTGTGAACTTCGGTAGCCAGAGGCCTTCTGTGTTAACCTGTACTTCAGGGAATTAGATACCAAACAGGAGAGGTCCCAGGACGGAACCCTGTGGTACTCCACTTGTGACTGCTTTGAGGTCAGATTTGGAGTCTGCAACTTTTACAGTGTGAGTTCTTTCAGTGCTAGTTCACAACCCATCTTGTGATGCAGGGATTTATACCTAATTTAGTGAGTTTAACTATAATTCCAGAATGGGGGATGGTGTTGAAAGCCTTGGCAAGGTCAAGATAGGCTGTGTGAACCACCTTACCCTCATCTACGACTTTAATGACTGCCTCAAAGAAGTTGATCAGGTTCAGGAGGCATGATCTGCCTTTCACAAACCTGAACTGGGTGAGATCCAGAGTTTGGAGGTTACCAATGTCTTTGTTTATGATTTCCATGAAGATACGTTCCATGGCCTTGCAGACCAGGCTCGTCAAGCTAATTTGTCGATAGTTCCCAGAATCAGTGGTGGATCCCCCATTGTGGAGTGGGATATTTGTTGCTGTACACCATTCAGTGGGCACAAAGCCAGATGTGAGGCTCTTATTGAACATGGTGCTTAAGTGGGGAGCCAGTTCGTTCTGAAGTTCATGTAAAATGCAGCCTGGGATGTTGTCCTGTCCTATGGATGTTGTGTTTTTGGCTTTAGAGAGTGCAGCTTTTACCTGTGTAGTTGTGATTACAGGGACTCTGCATTCTTCCTGTACAGATATGTCCTTTTAGGGGTGTGGGGGGGGGGGTAAAGCTAGCACTGAACCTATCTGCCAGGATGCTGGCAATATCAGTTGGTTCTGTAATTTTCGTGCCGTTGTGCTGTAACTCAGAGCAGATCTGGCTGTTGCCATCAAGATTCATGACATAGCTATAGAATGCTTTGTGGTTTTCCTTAGAATTAGTGGTGATTTTGTTTTCATAGATAGCTTTGGAGGATCTTATAAGGGATCTCAGCTTCTTACTGAGGCTGACCAGGGAGCTCCACCACTCATGGGATTTTACTCTCTTTTGCAATCGTTTCTTCCTTCTGTTGTACAGTTTGTTTATGGCAGGGGACCACCAGATTGGCTTCCTTTTTTTGGAGGATGACGTCTTGGTTCTGTTTGGGATAGCACGATCCATGCACTCGTGAAAGTGCTTATAGAGTGCATTTGTGTAGGATTCAGCAGTTGTAACTGTATTGCCCATCTGCATGGGTGTCATGAAGTTTACCACTTCTGTCTTAAGAAGCATGACGTTGGCTTTGGAGAAGTGTTTTACCGTGGTGTCCTTAATGGGGGGTGGGGGTGGGATGGGATATCAAGGGTGATTAGCTTATGGTCAGATCGGACCAACGAGGATTTGACTTCAGGTGTGGAACACCAGTCATTCATGTTGGTAATGACTAGGTATAGGATATTGTTCCCCCTTGTGGGGGTGCGGATAATTTGATCCAGAGCACTGGAGTTTATAAATTCCAGAAAGCATTGAGCTAAGGAGTTGGTACATGAGTAGTTTTCCCCAGTTAATGGTGGGGGTAGTGGAAGTCGCCCATTATTAGGGTGCTTGGTTGAACCCTAATATTTTCCAGTACATCAAGAAAAGAGGAGTGGAATCCTGCGGCATGGTGGGGGATCTGTAGCAAGCTACAATTTGGATTGCAGTTTTGCCCAGAGTTAGTTGCACTTGGATAACCTCAGGTGCATTATGCTGAGCAACTAGCCTGGAGGTGTGGATATCCTTAATGAATATGGAAACACCTCCACCTTTGGTGTTTTGGTCCAGGTTACATGGCCGAAAAGTGTGGTATGAGTTATAGCCTGGTAGTGCAAGGGTGCTCTCTGGATCCTTGAACCAGGTCTCAGTCACTGCACAGATATCGATATTCCCCATTTTAAGGAGTGCCTCGAGTGAGTGCATTTTGAGATTTAGACTTCTAGCATTGAGTAGCATTATCCTCAGTTTTTGCTTGCCTGTTCCTGTTACAGTGGTGAATTTGTTATTTGAACCTTGCCTAAAAAGGCACTATAGGGGCAGCAAGAGCCTTAGCCAGTATCCAGAATCCCAGGGGCGACAGGTGCAGGCCATCTGTGGCAAAGCATCGTGGTCTGTCGACCATGTCATCCCAAGCAGACAGATACTGGATCCCCTTAGAATAACACCAGAAGCTTAGCCAATTGTTGAAGTCAATCATTTTGTCCTTGTACTGCGGTACCATTCTGGGTGATGGCAGAATGCTGCTTAGGGCTAGGGTCATACCTGCCTGGGCTACAAGATCGGAGAGCTCTTCCATGTCTCTTTACATGTAGTCCAGGGAGGTACGTCTCAGGTCATTCACACCAACATGGACAATGACAGAGTCATATTTGTACTTGTTGTGGAGTGACCTGAATGCGTTCATTATGTGGCAGATCCTGGCACCCGACAGGCAGCTGACAGTAACCTTCTCCTTGTTTAGCCTGGTGAGTGGGACATCAGTGTGCCTGACTATAGAGTCACCTATGACTAGTGTGTTGGGTACGTTGTTTTGCCTTACTGGCTGTGGTTGAGTGGTACACTGAGTCTGTGGGCTATGTGTCATTTGGGTTGTGTTGGGGGATGGAAGTTGCTTGTGTTTCTGCTTTGGAGGTCTCTGTTGCTTAGACAGATTATTATTGAGAGCCTCCGCGAATGTTTTTATGTTACTTTGTGTGGATTTTGGTGGTGTAGATTTAGTAAGACCATGTGATGAGTGTGGTGTGGTGCAAATGTTTACCTTCTCCTCATGACTGTCAAGTTCATTTTTGGTTGGAGAGAGCTTTACCTCCAGTTTGGCTAGATAAGTGCATCTCTCGCAGGTTGTAGTGTTGGGTGGTAGGAGGAGAGGGTTGTCTGTGTACGAGGCAATTTCTACATTGCCTCAAGATGCCCAGATTCATCAGATAGACAGTAGAGAACACTGGGAGCTGACCCTTGGACATGCCTGAATAAAAAACTATGTTCCTCTAGATAAGTGAGGAAAGTGAGTACAAGAGCTGTTTTTCTCTAAGCAAGTGAAAAAAGTAATTACAAAAACTGTTTTCCTCTAGGTAATGAGGAAGGTTGAGTGCTATAGTAATTAGTAGCTTATTTAGTGCTTACAAGTTCTGACAAGTGCTGAGCACAAATAAGCAAATTTAAGTGCTAACACTAAGAATCTCTATTTGTACTAGATGAGTTACAGGACAGAAACAAGTGCAAATGCAGGCTTTCAAATCAGAAAGTTAAGAGAGATGGAACAGATTGCCCAAACGGCCAGTAACTACAATTTCTGGGCCAGAACCACTCCTTATGTGGTAGACAGGTTACCTAGTGCTTACCACTCCCACTGATAAGCTAGAAGGCTTCCCTCTAACACAAAAAGATCTGGGGGGCTCAGAAGCTTACATACGGTCCTGGATACAGCAAATCTGTATCTGGAACACTAGTTACAAGAAAGGTAGGAAACAGGCTTACAGTTTTTTTTTCTTTTTTTACAGAAAAGTAGCAAAAACAGTAGTGAAAACAATTCACATGCAGTGCAAGCTAGTGCACTTGAGTATGTAGTAATATTAGACCAAACATAATTTAAAAAAAATGCAATTAAATTAAAAAGGACTAAAACAATTGCAGAAAGAGTTTATTAGGTAGAATGTGGTAAAGAGCTAGGACTGGGAGAGTGTCCCAGATCAAATCTACAGTGGGGCGGGCAACTGCAAAAGCCATCAAATTTAAACTACAAGCCAAAAATAGGGAGGGTGGGTGGAACAAAACAGTTTCAACAGAGATCTAAGCAACAATTAACAAACTCTAAAACCAAAAAAATATACTCAGCTCTGTATATTTGCCGATGGATTGGAAGGCAGTCTCTCAGAACACAGGTTCCCACAATTAAATGCAGGCTGTTACTAACAGGTCTAATTTTATGCAAGTGATCCTTGAGTTAGATAACACACAAGCTGTAAAAACCAGTTATACCAACTTGAAGACATGGCAGAAAATGGGGGGGGGGGGGCAGTTTCAAAAGAGATCTAAGCAACAATTAACAGTACAAACTCTAAAACCAAAAAAAATATACTCAGCTCTGTATATTTGCAGATAGATTGGAAGGCAGTCTCTCAGAACAGGAAGACAATACTTTCAACAGAGATCTAAGCAACAATTAACAAACTCTAAAACCAAAAAAATATACTCAACTCTGTATATTTGCAGATAGATTGGAAGGTAGTCTCTCAGAACACAGGTTCCAGCAATTAAATGCAGGCTGTTACTAACAGGTCTAATTTTATGCAAGTGTTTTTGCATACTGTATCTGTTACTTTGAGGATAAAGTGTCTGTGAGTAAACATGAGACAGTTGCTACATTTATCAATCTGGTGTACTTAGGATTTCCTGGATAGCACTGATGCAAATAATCTTCTGGAGCACAAAGTAGGATGCCAAGCTTTGCTAACCTCTGTGGAAATGAGCAGAGAGCTCCACAAATCCTCCAAATTTATAGCAGCACTAAAAAAACAGTGTCAGTAAGTTAACTACACTTTGAGCCCTTCTGAGCGTTTCGCAACTCAGATAGACTAAACAGACATCTCGTCTGCCAAGATGAATAATCCCAGTCCTCCAATTGTAAAAAACACATTAAAAAGAAATCCAAAAAAGCAATGCAATGACAGACAGCTTAAACAACTAGCTACAAATCCCTTCCAGAAGGCAAATTCAAGGCAAACAGTCTAACCATAACAACAGTTATAGGAAAAGCACTTTTTTAAGTAAAAATATCAATAAGATGCATGAATAAAGCGAGGAAATAGCAGAGGTTACTTAAAAGGTGATTTCAAAGCGCACTAGCTGCAGCTAAACTAAGGAGAAGCAAATACACTTTATACTGTTAAAATGCAGAATAATGCAATAAATAATTTGCAACATGGCCGCAGTGTTCAGAAATAATATAACATTCCTCTGCTCATTCTTTCACTAGGAGCAAAATAGAAGCACCAGTCTCAAGCCAACTCCTGAGAAACAGCTCCCAGGCTCTCCAGCTGTTGCAGGATTCAAAAGTAAGCTGAGAAGAAAGGAGCAACACTCTGAATAATGTAGTGTGCTCTAACTGAGTGGGGATATGAAATATAGGCTAATGCAGGCTTTAAGGGTATAAGCGGAAGGCCTTCCCAGTTTGATCTTTCAGTGTCTAGTTGAATAAATAAACGCAATAAGATGAGGAGGAGCTTCTAAAGCTAAATGTACAGCAGAGGTTGGCAATTCAAAGTCACCAAGTTTAAAAAGCACAACAGGAAATGTGTGGGTGGGTGGGAAAACTTCAGGCCTACACATTTTGTAAAACAGAAAATCAAAGTAGTAAATAAAATGCAAGAACAGAATAAAGACTGCAGAAGGCAGATCTAAATGGCTAAAAAAAGTGCAGACATAAGGAAAGAAAGAAAGTATAATTACTTCCCTTGCTTATTTTCAGTTTTAGAAAGCACAGCATGGAGGCCAATAATTGTTTAATTGCAAATGTAGTCTGAGCCTTATTGAAAGACCAGGCCTAGCTACACAGTTGTCTATTAAATACCAGCCAAGGAAGCAAAATAACCAATAATAAGTGAAATCTGAAATCCAAGTGTTAAAAGTTTTCCTTTTATCAGGAGCTTCAAACTATCACCAAGATACACATATAGTTTAGGACTGCTCCAAAAGCAAGGCCTACAGATTTCACAAAACAGGAAATTAAAACAGTAAATAAAATGCAAAAATAGAAAAGACACTACAAAAGGCACATTTAAATACCTAAAAAGTAAGTGCAAACACAAAGAAAGAGAATAAAAATGACTTCCCTTTTTATTTTCTGTTTTTTAAAACTCTAGCAGGGAGCCAAATAATTGTTTGCTTGCAAATGTAGTATCTACATTTCTAAGATCAGATGCTACCAATCACTTGAAGTATATGCATGGTTCCCCTCAAGTGTATGCATGAAACTGGCACATAGCACCGAAAATCTCGATGTGCAACCTGAGCAGACAGACTGCCAAAATTCATTTGGTGAATCACTCATTGCAGATGTTGATAAGACCAAACAAAATGTTTGTACTGAGTCACACGTTGCTTGTACTTAGCCTCAGTACACATACATACACACGCACATACACACGCACACACACACACACACACACACACACACTTGTATGATTCCGCTTTAGAACATCAAATTCCCATAATGTCGTCTTGCTTAACATCAAGATGACAACATCGTAACTTCAAAAGAGCGAAAACCAGGAACAGAGAATTTCGCCTCCAGGAAACTAACCACTTCGCCACCACTGCTGAACTTTGCCCTTTCTCCACTGTAGTGTGATCTTAGACAGAGTTGGAATATTTAAGTGGGGGGGGGGCGAATTTTAATTTGGTTTAATTTGTTTAGTATTTTTGCTTTTGTCAGTGGTGGCCGAGTAGTTAGTTTTTGCTCTTTTGAAGGTACAATGTTGTCATCTCACTGTTAAGCGAGACAACATTACTGGAATTCTATGTTATCAAGTAGAACCATACACACATAAATGCTTCATTGCTACCAATCATTACACCTTCAGTTTAGCTACAAATGCTCCTTGTGGCAGTTGATACTTAGCAATTTAAAAGATTGCCAATGAAACTCCTGAAAGAAATTCAGCTAACAACAAGAGAAGGCCAGGATAGACCAGAATTGCAGACAAGACAACTAATTTGACAAATGGAAAACAATTACTATCATACCAAATGTACAGCAACAAGGTGAACAAATGAGCATATAGAAATATAGGAGAATATTAGTACTATTCTGAAAATGATGCAGCGTGCAGCTATCAATGAAGGAATGTCTGTATGTGTATCATAGCCTAGAACACACCTATAAACCCATGAACGTATGAATCATGTGTTCACCAGACATATTAAGATACCTTAAGAAATCAGTCCGCTGTAGCACAAAGTATTTTAGTATTTGTCTGTGCTGAAAACTACACATTTGGTTCTGCTATAAATACTGCATGCAGAAAATTCTTAGTGGAAAATGAACGTGAGGGAGTATTTAAACGTATCTGACATTGCACTTTTGCACAAAAATCACAGTAGCATGGGTGAGCTTTGATGAGGAAAATTTGGAGTAATCCATTTTATTAAACAACAATAATACAACGCCATAAAAATTAAAATTCAAGAGAAATCAATAAACATTTCAAAGAATCAGAAGTATCAGAATCATGAATCTTTTCATGGTGTATATAAATATTAATTACTTTACAAAGCAGTCCCAGAAAGACAGATATTGTATAACTACTTGCTTTAGAGACTAATAATTCACTCTTATGCCATTAAGCAAATATGGACAATTGAAATGGTATGAACATTTATGCAATATGTATAATGAAGCTAACACTTCCCCTTTAGACACCCATGTCATGAGCATCGTGTAATTCCAGCTTATAACCAACCACAAATCCTTGTAAAAATGGGTTACATTCAGAATTTCGAAGTCCAAAACTCATATGATCGAAGATCATATGTTCGAAGTTTTAAAACTTTGAAATCCTGAACGGAGATCGGCATACAGCATGGACCGGGAGATTTCCCTTGTCCTCACTGTAGTGCGATCTTGGAGATGGTATATTTAAGTTGAAGGGGGTGGGGGGGGTGCAGGGGGGTTTGCCCCCCTGTATACACTTGTTTTCTATGTGTTTAGTGGTGTTTCTGGGGAGGGTTCACAATTTCGAGATTCCAAGATCTCAAGATTCTGAACTCAATGTCCTGAAACTTGAGATTTTGGGATTTCGAAATTTAGAAGTGAACCCATAAAAACACATTACATACACCCTGCCTTATTCTTTCTGCTGGATTTAGTCTTAATAACATATCTGAAACTGCAGTTTCCAAGACTTGTATTTAAACAACAGCCCTAAATTTATTTTAAGATACAGTTAAATGGGACTTTTTCTGACTGCTGTGCCTAAAATAGCATATAGTGCTGCTTAGCTATGGATTTGCTAAACAAAAATCTGTCAAATCATGCAGACAAAGCAGAAATTATCCATAATGTTTAACAAGTTCACATGCTGCTCCCTTATTACTACAACAATTTAAAAGCAACCTAGTACATGCATGCATACTTTTTAGAAAACACAGACTTTTTTTCTGTCAGACTGCTGCGCAGATAAGTAATGTTCACTTTGCCTTTGCTGGGTTTGCATCATATTTCAGCAAACTATATGAACAAGACATAAACACAATGTTCTCTTGTCCTCTGTGAACTTAAAAGTATTTGCGTTACAACACAGTAATCATTACCATGACAAAAATGACACCTTAATATTGTTTGGCATTTCAGAGATGTAAGACACTGAACTTGTCAAATCTTAGCAGTAGAACTGTAAGAAATAAACATAAAGCAAAATATGATGCTGCTGTTTAAGAGTATTGAAAGCTTAATAATAAAAAAAGAATTTTGCTTAAGCTGCATAGCTGCAGACATCATATTGCAACAAAATATCCTCTGAAGTTTCTGTAAAACTAAAACTGTAAGATGTTTGCACCAAATATACCTTTGATGTGCCGTGCACAGAGCTAGTCGATGTTCTTATCAATGCCCCGATGCTTGTATGTAAAAAACAATCAAACATGCAGAAATACTGAAGTTTGGGAATCACTTACTATCTAAAACAAATGTTCCTATTTTTAAATATGATACACATAGTAAGCAAACCATTATTTCCTCTACCTTCCATAGTAAGCAAACTATTATTACCTCTGCCTTCAGGACTTTGCAGTTACTTATTTTTATTGAACTTGTATCCTGGTTTTCTGCAAGAAGTGGTTGCAGATCAATCCATTCACCACTTAATTTTCATTTTTAACCACTCTAGGCTTTTTCACTTATTGTGGCAACAATAAATCACTTTCTTGTGGTTCTCTAGCTGATGTTTATTTTGGAAAAACATAAAAATGTATGAAATGTTTCTTTAATGGAGGTTCTAGTGATAACTTGTCCCTAGAAAATAGATACATTGACACTATGACATCTGAGAGGCCTTCTATAACTATAAAATGAACTATATTCAGGTAGAGGTGACCAAGAGAGGGGTGGGGACATACAGCAGCTTGTGCCAAAAGGCATATGGAATAAGGAAGACTAAAAGGAATACTAGAGCACGAGACCAGAAAGTTTGAGACTAAATAAGGCAGCAAGGGTAGATGGCTTCCTCTGAGAATTCTATAAATGGGCTGAAAAACAAATATCACTCCTTTTGTCATGCATTTACAATAATACCATCAAGCCTGGGGAATTAAGCCCAACATTTAATGAAGCAGTGATAGTCATACTACCAAAAACTACAGAAATCTGCCCACAGGTAATTTTAGACCAATTTCATTGAGCAATACTGATGTTAAAATTATAGCAAAAATGTAGGTACATTTTATTTATTATTTTTATTTGTCCTTTGATAACCGGGAAAGTCCAACTGAGCCAGTTGCCCTTTTACAGTGGAGGCCTGGGGAGAACAGCTCCACAACAAATTCAAAAAGATACACAAGGGGAGAAACCCCTGTAAATGATTAAATATTTTACAATGAGTTGGGGAGAAAGGGTCTACAAAAACACATGTAAAAACATTTTACAGTAGCTGATAAGTAATTATATAAAAGGGGAACAAAGCAAATCCCCACAACAGAGAAAAACATAAACAGATTGAAATGCATTTACAGAAATATTAAGGATACGGTATGTACAGCAAGTAGCAAGAAACACTGCAGAAGTGGATAGCCTATGTCAAGCAAACTAATACACAGTTATTCAAAATATCAACTATATTTCTAATAATGTATGGAGGTGAAAAGCAATAGAATATTCTCTTGCCAAGATAGACAGAGGGATAGAATGAGATAAGTAGAAGTAATGGTAGAATAACAAACCACATCAATCAAACAGGTGACCATTTTCAGCGGAAGCCTGGGGAGAAAAGCTCCAGATACATAGTAAAAAATTATAAAAAAATAATAAAAATAATAAAAAATTATATAAACATAGCTATATTGTACAAAGAGCATAGAACATATAAAAGGAGTAAAATCAGAGTTTTACAAATGATGCAGCATACAGTGGTTAGAATATTGAGAAACAAATTAAACAAGATATTATACAACAAATATACAATTGCTTGAACATAAATTCAAAAAGAAGTTTCCATAAGCAAACAGGGTCATAAACTAGAAATCATAACTATAAAAGTGACCTAAACACCTGGTTCTCAGTACTATGCACTAAATGAAACTACACATTGCACCTGTAATCTAGGGATGTTGAAAATCAGGAACAGGTGAAATTAGTCTGCTTCTGTACAGGAACATACCCAAGTTTTGATTAGGAGATCTTTTAGTAGGGATTTGAAAGTATGTTTACTATTTAGGCATCTAATGTCAGGGGGTAGAGAGTTCCACACTTTAGTAACTGCATAGGAATAAAGAGATTAGCCTGAGCTATGTAAACAATTGGTAACAGTCGGTAGGGCGGTATTGAAAGATCTTAGTTGATGTTCAGTATTATGGAAAGTGAGCAGACCAGAGAGGGTAGGTATTTTATTTGGTTGGTATAGCAGTTGATGGGTCAGGAGAAGTTGATTGTATTTTAGTAGGTTAGGGAGTCCTAACCATCCTGGTTGTCTTACGGAGATGCAACGGTAAGAATGAAACTTAGCACTGGTTGCAAAGTTTGAGATTTTATTGTAACAGCTAGATAGTTTCAGAAGGTCAGATTTGCTTAGGTTAGTTAGAACTAGGGAAGTGTATAGTAAGGTGGAGAGTAGATGGGTACAAGAGATAGTGATTCGGGATTCCTGTGTGAGAATGCTCTTTCAGCGGTAGAGTGAACCTAGTTTTTTATGAACTTTGCCAATTGTTAGTGCTTTATACTTGTCGAATTTTAGGTTTTGGTCAATAGTGACACCTAGTAGCTTGGCTTGAGTTACTGGTGTGATAAGGGTATTTTTGGAGGGCATTATTGAGAATGGCGAGGTAAGAGTGAACGTTTTGGATGGGTAGAAGATCATGATTGGGTCTTAGATGGGTTTAGTATGAGATGGGAGGAATTTAGCCATTTTTCTATAGTAGTGAAGGTTTCCTGGGTTCTATCTTGGAGTAACTGTAGAGAGGAGGCTGAGCAAATAAGGGTTGTGCCATCAGCATACTGTACTATATTAGTTTGTCGGCTAGCCGAGGGGAGGTTATTGGTAAAGATGAAAGATAGTAAGGGACCAAGAATGGATCCTTGCAGAACACCTTGTCCCACCAGGAGGAGAAGGGAGAGAGAGTTATGCCATTTAAAAGCTTGCTGGCGAAGGGACAGATAATTTTAAAACCACAGTAGAAAGCAGTTATCCAGACTGAGCTCAGAGAGAGAGTCAATAGTAATTTGCAGTGGAACACCATGTCAAATGCCTTTGACAGGTCTAGGAAGACAACAGATACTAAGTTACCGCAATTTCATTGTTGGCTGACATGGTCAGTAACAGATATAATGGCAGAGGTGGTACTATGCTTTGGCCGAAATCCATGCTGGGAATTTGCTAGCAGGTTATATTGAAGAAGATGATTCAGTAGTTGGGTGTGTACACATTTTTCTAAGATTTTTGATTGGGGAGATAGTATAGCTATGCAGCGATAATTACTAAGTTCTATCAAGGAACCACTTTTGTGTAGGGGGATGACATAAGAAATTTTCCAGAGAGATGGGACATTGTGTTCAGCTATGGATCTATTGATGAGTATGGAAATAGGGTAGGTGATGGCAGAGGTGGCAATCCTGAGGTAACCAGTGGGGAGTTTATCAGCAGTGAGAGTGGTGGGTTTCAATTTGGCAAGGTGTTCATGAATTGTCAGTTGGAACTGGTTTAAGAGAGAATTGGGAGTGGGTCTTATGGTGACAGTTTTGTATTTTGGGGGTATTTGTAGTAGTAGTGAGGGAAATTGTTGAATAACTTTTGGATGGAGGAGGTGAAATAGTCATTAAACTGTGTGGCAATATCATTTTTATCATCTTCAATGTTAGGGTTTGGCGAGATGATTTTGCCTGTTTGGAGAATGTGGTTGATTGCAGACTAGAATTTTTGTGAATTGCTGTAATCAGTTTTTTGTAGCTGGATATAATGACTTTTTTTGTCATTGTGTATTTGTTTTTTTTTCTTTGTTTCTGAGCTCCAGGAAGTCTTGTCGATTTGTACTTGTTTTGCTGGTATGCCAAGTTGACAAGCTATGTCTCATTGTTTGAGTAGGGATCTTGTGTCCTTTGAGATCCAGGGGGCTGGGTTGGTTTTACTACAAATGATATGTTGTGGAGACATAAGATTAAGGATACCTAAGAAGGTACTATTAAAGTACTCCATGGCTTCATCTAATGGTAGAAACACAACACACACACACACACTTCAAATCTAATTTAAGGGGGTGGCTTCACCATCTACACCACCCGACGTGGGGGACTGTGCCCCGCACACCCCCCCTAACTAAATATACCAATGCCGAGATCGCTCTATGTTGGGGAAGAGGGTAAACCCCGGGAACTGCCAACTGAATTTTTTCCCTAAGAACAAATTTGCAGATGTGGCTGTTCGCAGTTTTTGGATTTCGGTCTCTTGGTGTTGATTATTACATATTCAAAGAAGTGTCTCTTTGATTACGTAATATAGACCCTGTTGTACATACAAGCTAAATGTCAGGTTATCTTCATGCCTAGTAGCTTGGTATGGGGGACGGATTTTATAGGGGTGTTATCAGACACTGTTATTGAAAAATTTTCCTTGAGGTGTGTAAGGGCTTTTAGGAGGAATAGCAGTAGCTTTTTTTATTTAGATATTTTTGGAGGGGGAGTGAGTAGAAGCTGGGAGTAAAAGAGCCAGCTTTCAGCTTATGAAAGTGACACTTGGGCGAGGTGTTGTAGAGTAGTTATGTCACTAGCAGAACAGATTAAAGTTTTCAGCATAGTGTAAGAGGGATATTGACATTTGGCAGAGTGCAGGCTGTTGGAAAATATATCTAAAAGCAGCGGCCCCTGTATGGAACCCTGGGGAACACCTGTTCTGACAGGTCGGAAGGATGAGTAAAAATGAACCAGTTTAACAAACTGGAGTCTATTGGAAAGGTAGCTGGAGAACCAGTTGGTGGAAGTATTTGATAGGCCAAGTGTAGAGAGCTGTTTTAGAAGAAGGCTATGGGAAAAGGTATGAAAGGCCTTGGGCAAATCCAGAAACATGGCAGAAATAA
This sequence comes from Protopterus annectens, assembly GCF_019279795.1. NCBI lineage: Eukaryota > Metazoa > Chordata > Ceratodontiformes > Protopteridae > Protopterus > Protopterus annectens. The sequence goes on from NC_056726.1 coordinate 1,324,212,842, forward strand.
GTTGGCCCTTATCTTTAACTAGATTAATAGCTCTGCTGAAAGTTTTAGAGAGCTGTAGTAGTGCTATGTCCTGGTCTGAAACCATGTTGAGTGGAGGTTGTTAGTTTGCAAATGAGTCATTAATTGATTACGAATGCATTTTTCAAGCTTTGAAAGAGGGGAGAGAATGACAATGGGTCTAAAGTTGAATATATCATTGGACTTACTTCCCTTGTGAAGTTTTCTGATGTGGATTTTTTCCATAAGGCTGGGACATGTGATTCCTGAATAGACCTATGTATGAGAATGGGTACTGGAAAGGAAATTGACCTGGCTGCTTCTCTGAATAGTTCAACAGAAATTCCAGGAGGAAGTGAACTTGGTTTAATTGGTTTGAGGTATTTCTTGATTGTTGTGATAGATGCCGGTTGAAAGTAGAAAGAGTGAGTATTGATGGAACTGGGAGGTGAGGCCTGAGACATGTTCATAGGTTCATAGGTAGGTACTAGGCTATCTGCCCAAGGGCATTTATAAGCCTAGCCAGAATGTGTTGGCTTTCACCTCCCTTTTAAATTAGTTTCCTGGGCCTCCGTCTAGCAGGGCCATTGAAGTGAACCCAGGGGTAAATTTATGATTTCCCATCCACTCGTCAAAATGTCTCTTGAAGAGAGTCAGTGAGGGGCTCTGCCTAACATAAATTGGGACTCTGTTACAGAGCAAGGGAAGTCTCTGGGACACAAATCTATCCCTCCAGCATGTCCTGTTTATTGCTGTGCTGAGGTTTAATTCACTGGAGTGTGAGGTTCTAAGAGATTTGGTTTTCTTGAGGTGGAGCATGTCCATTAATTCTGGGTTGGACATGGCCTTGTACGTCAGGCAGAAATCACCTCTGAGCAGGCGGTAAGCAACCGAGTAGAGCTGGAGTTTCTTGAGTCGAGCTGCATAGGGCATCTGTTTGAGGCCCATGATCCTCTTGGTGAGGTACTTCTGTGGTCTTTCCAGCTGTTGCAGGTGTCAAGTAAGGTACATTCCAAATGGGGCATTGTACTCTATTATGGGCCTAATGAGTGATGAGTAGAGGGGCACAATGACCGCTCTTGATCTAGATGTGAACTCTTTCGTGATTAGGCGGGCTACATAGAAGGATTTTCTAACCACTTTGGCATGTGATTATCAAAGGAGAGGTTGCTATCTACTTGGGTCCCCAGATCCCTAATTACATCTTCCATACTTAGTGGATTACCACCTATGTGATAATTAGTGGGCACTTTGTTTTTCCCAAAGGGGATGACTATGCATTTTTTGGCATTTAGCTTGAGGCCATGGTTCTGACACCAGGTATCTGTCTCCGTGAGACCCTTCTGGAGGATGTCTGTGTCAGCCGGAGAGTCGTTTATGGCCCCCAGTTTGCAGTCATCTGATAACTTGGTCAGCCATAGTCCCCCTGTATATACCAAACAGGAGGGGTCCCAGGACTGAGCCCTGTGGAACGCCACTTGTAACTGGTTTAGAGTCAGACATGGCACCTGCAACTCTGACCATATGTGTTTTATCCGTGAGCCAGTTGGCAACCCATCTCATGACTTAGGGGTTAATGTTCAAGCTGGTGAGCTTATCTATGATGCCAGAATGGGGAATGGTGTCGAAGGCCTTAGCGAGGTCCAGGTAGGCTGTGTGGACTACCTTTACCTCATCTATGGCCTTGGTAACTGTTTCAAAGAAGTCAACTAGGTTTAAGAGGCAGGACCTGCCTTTAACAGAGCCAAATTGGGTAGGGTCCAGTGTCTGGAGGTTCCCAATGTCTCTGTTTATGAGTTCCATGATGATGCGCTCCATAGCCTTGCAGACCAGGCTAGTCAGGCTAATAGGGCGATAGTTCCCAGGATCTGTTGTGGCACCACCTTTGTGGAGCGGGATGACTGTTGCTGTACGCCATTCTTTGGATACATAGCCTGTGGTAAGGCTGAGTTGGAACAGTGACTTTAGGTGAGGGTTTAGTTCATTTTGGAGCTCGTGTAAGATGCAGCCTGGGATACCATCTGGTCCCATTGATGCTGTGTTTTTAGCTTTGGAGAGGGCTGTTTTCACCTGCGTGTCTGTGATGTCTGGGGCTCTACATACTTCTGGGATGGACACGGGCCCTTTTGGGGGTGAGAGGGGGGGTAAAGTTTGCACTGAACCTGTCAGCCAGGATGTTGGCAATGTTAGTTGGTTCAGTGTATTTTTTGCCATTTTGCACTAGCTCAGAGCATATCTGAGAGTTGCCACCTAGATTCTTAACATAGATAAAGAAGGCTTTGTGATTATCTTTAGAGTCTTTGGGAATTTTTCTTTCAAAACTGGCCTTGGATGATTTTATGAGGGATCATAGTTTCTTGCTAATATTGATCAGGAATGCCTTTCCTTTTTGGGATTTTGCTCTATCATGCAATAGTTTCCTCCTTCTGTTGTATAGCTTATTTATGGCTGGGGACCACCAGACTGGTTTCCTCTTTTTGGAGGAGTGAGTCTTGGTTTTACTTGGGATGGCTCAATCCATGCATTCCTGTAGGTGCTCATAGAATGCATTTGTAAAGGATTCTGCGGTTTGGGCAGCATTATCCTTTAGCAAGGGGGCTTTGAAACTTTCCACCTTGGTCTTGAGAAGTGCAAAGTTGGCTTTTGAAAAGTTTTTCACAGTGGTTTCCTTGACTGGGGGTGGGGTCGGGATGTGGATGTCCAGTGTGATTAGTTTTATGGTCTGATCTTACCAGAGAGGGGTTTATCTCTGGTGTGGAGCACTGATCCCTCATGTTGGTGATGATCAGGTCCAATATGTTGTCACCTCTTGTGGGTGTGGTGACCAGCTATTCCAGGGCATTTGAGTTTATAAACTCTGGGAAGCATTGGGCAAAGGAGTTTGTACTTGAGTAGTTTTCCCAGTCAATATTTGAGTTGTTGAAATCACCCAATATCATGGTGTTAGGTAGGACCTTCATATTTTCCAATGTTCTCATTGTGGCAAGATCATTAGTGGAGACTGATGTATTTTGGGTTTCGTTGTGAAGTAGTTTAGTGATGTTAGAGAAAAAGTGATCATTGCGTTAGCAGTGGGAGTTAGGGGTTGGTTGTCCATTTGATCCAGGATGTAGTATTTTAGATATGGTAGCCCAGAATTGTCTAGAATTTCCAAAAAATAAACAGTGGTTTCATCTCTCAGCCTCTATTCCCTGCACCCTCTCTCAAGGAAACAAGAAAGTATGTTATCTATGTCCTGCCTGTAAAGCCTACTACTGTCCAATGTTGCTTCAGGGGTTCTAAAGCATGCTCCGAGCCTGGACAGCCAGCAGCCTTTACCCCCCCCAACTATCTACCCTGTAACCAAAACATCTGCAACACCTCATAGTACCCCTCTTACTAACTTTTCCCCCTTCCCTAATCTGACACTAGCTAACCCCCTTACTGAATTGCCTGTAATACTAGCTTTGTCCGGTAGGTGGCACCCCTATCTCATCCTTTATTTTCCTGCTTATCCATCTGTTATTCTGCTTTTATTACTCTATATTTCTAATGACCTTGAACTACTCTTAAACCTCACACTTTACCCTTTATTTTAACTCACTACACCCTCCTGTTTTCTAATAGACTCATTACTTATCTCTGCTCTTTCCCACTTTAGACTTACCTAACTTACCTTCAGTAACCAGTTTTGCTAATTGTTTCTCCTCTAGCTGCTCCATTACATGTCTCTACCCGCTCTGTTCGCCCTGCAAGCTCACTCAGCTCCCCTATCCTACCCCCAGTTCTCAACCACCCCAGTGCTGTTAGCCTTATACTTCTATAGCCACATCCCCTCCCTTTAACACCCTATCACAGACTACTTCTACTTAACCCCACCCCAACCTCAATTCCTTAATCAGTTTTTACATTTTAAGTCCACGCCCTAACCTCTCCACTCTACTTCATCCTCTATTGCTAACATTATACAGCCTTCTCTCCTACACCCACCTCTATTTTATTGCATTGTACACTTTTCTCTCAACCAACTCTACCTCTTACAGCACTCTCTCCTTCTCCCACCTCTATTTTAACATATACTAGACATCTTACCTCAACTTACTCTACCACCTTACCTTCACATCCAAATGGCCCTAACACACAAATATATTCACACAAACCCACTACTCTTAACTGCTATTCTGGTTTCTCTTACTCTTCCGTACATACTAACCGTCTTTGAACATTTTTCTCTTCCTGAACACCACCACCCCTACCAGCAAACTACCATTTTCTCACATACACTCCCTCAACCACATTAATATAACATCCACTTCTATCTACATACTTCCAAAGTACCACAGATCTACCCATGTTACTTACTTCCATGACAAGAAGACCCCATACAACTACTACAAAATCCTAAAGTTAATACAATATCCTCAAAAACACCCTCTATTAGATGGCGATCTTCATCCAAACCCCGGCCCCAATACAGGTGTTCCCAGTAACCCAAACAACCTAACATCTCTTGCTATCATTACCCCAAAAAGACCATCTAACTCCCTCTTGATAGCTCACCTCAACATCCATAGCATTAACAATAAAAGCACCCACCTACGTGTACTCTTAGAAGTGTATGCATTCGATATTCTCTGTATTACAGAGACATGGCTAAAGCCCTCAACTCAGGACCATGAAATTACCCCTCCTGGGTATAATATCCTGAGATGTGACTGCAAAACCAAAAAAGGGTGGAGGTGTAGCCATTTTGTATAAATCAGAACTCCAAGTTTCACTCTTCAATGTGCTCCTACCCTCAAATACTAATGCAGAAATCCTTACTGCTAAACTTCAAATCAACAACTCCAAAGCTATCTAATTTGTTCCTATCTCCCACCTGGAAACAATATCAGTACTCTTAAAAACATACTTAGTTGCCTCTCTACCCACCTACCTCAGGAAACCATTGTTCTAGGTGACTTTAATATAGACTGGGCAACCTGTAGCTCCCCTAATCCTATCAATCACATAAATCTTTACGGATTCTCACAAATAATAACCACACCTACTAGAATCCATAAACCAAGCAGCAAGGAAACCACCCTAGACTGGATCCTTCTAAACAGCCATCTTGATACTTATAAACCAGGAACCCTTCCAGATGATATCAGTGACCATGCTTTAACCTATATTATTAAACAAAGAGTTCATAGTCCTAATACTAGTATTTGTAAAACCTCCCGTTCTAAAAAAAACTTTAAACAAGAGACCTTCCAAAATGAACTGAAAGCATGTGACTGGTTACCAATGTATCATCTTCAACTTGATGAAGCAGTGACCTACTTTAATACTAGATTCCTACAAATCCTAGATTACCATGCCCCGTATCGCTCTTCCCGAAAGGTACCAAAATTGCCCCATGGCTCACAAAACAAACTAGACAAAAGATCCTCTTAAGAAATAAAATGTGGTCCAAATGGAGAGCCTCTAAAAGTCCATCATATCACCTTTACTTTAAACAGTTAAGAAATGCCACCAAAAAAGACATTCTACAAGAGAAGAAAAACTATTACCTTCACCTCCAACAAACCCACCAACAAAAACCACAAAAGTTCTGGTCAGGCATCAACAAACTACTTCAGCCAGGCCATTCTAAAACTCCTGCACCATCAGGATTCAACCACAATAACTCTAACCAAATGCCTGATGCCTTTAATAACTATTTTACTGAAGCCATTCAAACCCTAGCTAATACATTACCACCTCCCCATTAAACACCATGAATAGTTCAGCTCCAACATTTCATATGCAACCTGTACCTACATCCCTCATTTGTAACCTCCTTCAAAAACTCAAACTATGCACCCCTTCTGCTGACTGTCTTCCAGCTGAATACCTACAAATCGCAGCTAAAGCCATTGCCTATCCCATCTCCATCCTTATAAACAGAACAGTTTTAGAAAGCACAATCCCTTCCATATGGAAAGTCTCCCATATCATCCCTCTACATAAAGGTGGGACATCTACTGAGCTTTCCAACTTTTGACCAATCATCTTACTCTCTCCAATAGCTAAAATAATGGAAAAATGCACCCACAGACAACTACTTGACCACCTTCTCCAAACTAATTTACTTGCCAACTGCCAGCATGGCTTTAGACCTTTCCATAGCACAACAACTGCCCTGCTATCCTTTTCTGACTGTATAAACAAAAATCGTAACAATAACTCTCTTTCCTCTGCAGTATTTATTTACCTTTCAAAAGCCTTTGATATGGTTAACCATCACATGCTTATTGATGTACTAAAAGCCCAATCACTGGACCCACAAGCAGTACGCTGGTTTAAATCTTATTTAGAAAACAGACATCAAGCAGTGCTTTGGGATAAAAATATTTCTACACCCCTCCCTGTGAACATAGGAGTACCACAAGGCTCTATTTTAGGCCCGCTTCTCTTTTCACTGTTTATTAATGATATACATGCAAAAATTCCTCAAGCCACCTGCATACAATATGCAGGTGACTCTACTTTAATATGTTCAGCCAAGTCCATAACCTCACTCCAGACCCTCACCCAGACAGTATTTAACACTGTTGAAAATTGGTTCATGTAACACTGCCTCCTTCTGAACCCTAAAAAAACAAAATTATTGCTGTTTGCTCCTACTCAAAAGTCATCACAATTTCACTTCACAGTAACCTCTAACAATGGAAGTAATATATCCCCTGACATTACAACTCGTCTCCTGGGAATAACAATTGACAACAACCTTAGCTATGATGACCATATTAATACTACTATAAAGTCTGTCAACAAAAAACTAGGCACCCTTTATAGAATCAAACCCTTCCTTACCCCTATAGCCAGAATCACTATTGCCCATTCCCACCTGATCTCTACCCTGTTCTATGCTTCTGCAATATATACCAATCTTTTTAAAAACAACTTTACCAAACTTTCAACCAGTTACAATAACACAGCCCAATTTGCCACTGGCACCCCTTTTAGAACTCACCACTGTCACAACCTAAAACAACTGGGATGGTTGGAACTGCAGAACCAACTACTTTGTCAACAACTTCTTATCACCCAGAAGATCCTTTACCACCCTAATAATACCCCTATCCTCACTAATCTGATTACCCCCTATAAAAATCTTGCAACACTATGCTCAGCTAATAAGCTTCTAGTTTCCACTATTAAATCCAACAACAAAGCTGGGGACTCACTTTTCACCAACACAGTCAGAAAAACCTGGAACCAGCTTCCTAGTGAACTTTCTACCCTTGCTTCCACACTGCTTTTTAAAAAACATCTTAAAAAATATCTTAAAACTCACTGGCTTTGTCCCTGCTCTAATCCTGACTGATATTTCATTTCCCCTTCTTGCTCTCCCAATGCTTCTCTACTCCACTGTTCTATGTTGCCTACTTGTAATAAAGATTTCTTCCAATAAAAAATAAATAAATAATTTTTGGAATCTCCATATATTTTTTATCTCTCAAATGTTGTTTGCTTGTTCTCTGTATTTGATCTTGGCTTAAACACACTAAAGATTTCTGTACAAGTTTATCATACCTACAATTTAAACAATGTACTATAACTCATTTTACTATTGATATATATTGTATGCTTTGTCACTGCCAATGCTTGGAGCTTTTCTCCCCGGGCCTCTACTGAAAATGGATATATATCCAGTTAGACTAGCCCGGTCAACAAATGTAAAATAAAATAAATAAATTTTAGTAGCATCTATTCTGCAAATTGGAGTAATGAAGTTGCCAAGTTTGATCTAGCATTTCACTTTATTTTGTATGTATGTATATTGTTTGTTTTCTGTTTTATTGTTGAGTCTTGCCTTCCAGGCTTTATCTCTCTTTCCTCATTAATTTCCTGACAGTAGGAGTGAGCCAAGGAGCAGGGCTATTTTGCAGTCTTTTAAGCATAAGGGGGGCCATGCTTTTGACAGTTCCAAAAATATGTTATTAAAACAGACAACAGCATCATCTTGTGGCAAGACTTTTAGGATGTTCCAGTTGTGAGACTGTAGTGAGATATTAAACATTTGTGAGTCAAAGTTGTTCATATAGTGAGAGAATGTATATGTGTGTCCCCTTGGAGAAGTATGGCATTCTCTTGTGACATATATGGGCAGGTGGTTATTAATAGTGCCAGCTAAGGTGCCATGGGAGCTTATATTGTTAGGGTGATTTTTTAATAACCAGTCCAGGGTAGTAGTTTTATATTTTTCAGGTTGATTCTGGTTAAATCACTGATAAGTTGGGAGAAATTGTACAGGTTGTTGTTAGAAGTTCTTATCTCAAAAGTGTGACTTGACGGGCTGATGTTAACATTGCATATAATTGTCTCTGTGTGTACATTATCAGATAGCCAGAATAAGATGTCCTGCATCGTGCTGATACTGTCTCCAGGTGGTATATGAAGGGCTAGCACGCATATTCTTTTACGTGTGTTTAGTTTTAGGTTACTGAGAAGTAGTTCAGCATTCAAGAAAGGGGGGGGTATGGGAGATATGAAAGGTGATGCGTTTATGCTACTGTGGTACATTATTGCTACTCTTCTGCAATTTTATTTAATCTATCACCTCTAAAGATGTTAAAGCTGGGGGGGGGGATAATTTCTGTGTTACTGATATTCAGGCATTATTCTGCTGTTACTTCTAATATGTCAAAGGAGTAATATTTTATCCATGCATGTAGCTCTGTAATGTTGTTTGCAATCCTTGTGATATTCGTGTGGAATAGATTGAGTTTCTAGTTGCTATTTCTTATTTTGTTGGGAGATAAGTTTAGGTTTTTAGTTAGGGTTGATTTATTATTTGTGGAATAACTTGGTAACTGAGACGGTACACAGTTGGGGTGAATGTCCGCTGCTAGCAGTAAATTCAGTAGTACACTTATATGAATGTGTTGTTTTAGTTTTTTGCTTGACAGTACCTTTGAAGTTTTTTTGGAGGTATAGTGTATTTTAGGTTTAATAAGGTTAAAGTAGTTATTTTTACATAAGTGGGAACCTATACTGAAGAGGATGGAGGAAGGGGTTACATTGTAATCATGTGTCTTTTGGTGCTAAGAGAAATATTCAGGTAGTTGAAGAGCAGGTTAATAATACGAGTATAAAGGAGGTTAGAGTGAGACGTTATATCATGGTGGGAGTGGTGAGTTTAGGGTAATGCAATATTTTAAAGGACAGCATCTTTAGCTGGTACACAGTTGGGGTGAATGTCCGCTGCTAGCAGTAAATTCAGTAGTACACTTATATGAATGTGTTGTTTTAGTTTTTTGCTTGACAGTACCTTTGAAGTCTTTTTGGAGGTATAGTGTATTTTAGGTTTAATAAGGTTAAAGTAGTTATTTTTACATAAGTGGGAACCTATACTGAAGAGGATGGAGGAAGGGGTTACATTGTAATCATGTGTCTTTTGGTGCTAAGAGAAATATTCAGGTAGTTGAAGAGCAGGTTAATAATACGAGTATAAAGGAGGTTAGAGTGAGACGTTATATCATGGTGGAAGTGGTGAGTTTAGGGTAATGAAATATTTTAAAGGACAGCATCTTTAGCTGGTGAAGAGTAGAGAACAGGTATTGACAGTTATAGTAATAAGGAGATGTAAGTGGATGTTATTGGTTGGTTAGGTTTTGGTAGATGAAGTTGTTGTGGACTGGCAGTATAGTTTTATAGGTGGGTCAAAGTCGGTTATAGTAATTTGGTAATGTAACAGGTTGATGTTATGTGATCCTATCTCGCCTACATTCTGTACTGATGGGCTCGGAGCCGATCCCTCGGCTCCGACTCGGCACGCTTATGCTATAGAGCGAGGCCTCTTATTGGCTGAGCTATCTTTATCCCAGGATGCACCACCACTAATCCCCCAGATCTTGTTTGCCGCTAACAAGCTTAGACGTGGTCTCAACATTGGCTGGGCTAAGTACTATTTATTAGGCTTTTTCCTGTCACAAATTTCCTTATTTTGAACCCAAAAGCTGTTTTAACAGCTATTGTTGTTATATTGGTGTGATTGGTGAATTTTTGTTGGTAAATTCGTGATTTTTTTAGTCAGGGAAGGTTTCCCGTTTTAGTTAGAGGGGCCTTCCCCTGTTAGTTTGCTGTTTGTGTATCTTCTTGAGTCAAGTACCCGTTTAAGTTAGAGGGTCTTGACTCTCTTTATCTCGTTTTTTGTCTACTAACTGTTTAGTTAAAAAAAAAAAAAAATAATATATATTTTGTGGTTATATTTGTTAAACTTTATATTTGTTAAAACTTGGTGTATTTAACTGAGTCTAGTGTTTTTCACTTAGATAGTTATGTCTAAAGAACACAAACCCTCTGGGTTTAAGAAATGCACGAGGTGTGGATCTAAAATGTCCATAACGGACGACCACTCCTCGTGCGTCTATTGCTTAGGTGCTAAACACCTACAAGAGTCGTGTAGTGTGTGCCACGTATTCTCTTCTAGAGTCCTCCAGGAGAGGAAAAACAAATTAATCCTCAAGGGATTAATCAAGCCTTCCTTCGAGGAGGCTTTATCTTCCTCTCCGTCTCCTTCTAAAAAGAAGAAAGCGTCGGCTCCGACCAGTCAGTCGGAACCGACCGCTAAAAAAGCTAAGCAGACTTCTCCATCAGCTCCACGGACTTCGGAGCCGAGGTCGGAACGGTCTGCCTCGATGCCTCCAGCCTCGACCCCTCTGGTTTCGGAGCCGAGGTCTGGGGCATCGAGAGGTGGGTCACCCTCATCGGCTCCACTGATATTGGAGCCGATAAGGGTTACCGGCTCAGACTCTTCCCCCTCGGAGCCGAAGTCCTTATTGGCACCGAGGGAAATTTCCTTGAAACCTTCTTCGAGCCGATAGTTGTTGAGTCCTTTCGGAGCCGGTCCCCGAGCCCTTCGGAACCGATGGAGAAATCGGTTCGGGCCCGATCGGTATCCTCTAGATCATCCAAGATGTCTGATTCGGACATCGACAGGGTGCTCCTTCGACTCTTCCAGTCTCCGGTGTTCCAAAAGCTGGTTTTGGCTCCAGCCCATTTGGCTTCGGAGCCGATGGTCCACTCCCCTACGGTGGTTCCTCCTCCAACAGCTTCGGCACCATTGGAGCCGGTGCTGGTGGAACCTGTGGAGGTGTTAGGGTCGGGCCCGACCCTTGCTCCAACTCCGGCTCTTGGGTCGGAGTTCAGTACACGGACTTCTTCCTTCGGCCCTGGGGGGGAGGCTTCGGGATTGATGCTTTCGGTCCCAAGTCTCCCTCTTGGTGCGTCGGCGGCGGGAGTGCCGTCCACTGTTGTGGCCAAGGAGATGGGACCCTTCCAGGATTCTGGTGGTCCCGCCTTCAGGGCTATGAGGAGTGCTTTAGCCAAATCTTCCTTGGCTACCTCCACGGTTTCTCCAGCTCCTTCCCTACATTTGGAGACTGGGTCATTGGCAGTCCCCCTGTCCTTAGACAGCTGAGCCCCTGGTCCTCAGGTTACCCCAGCTGGGGTTTCTCCCACTCCTGGAGGTCCTTCTAAAGCCACTTCGAAAGAACCTCCCAGGAAGAGATCGTGCAAGAGGAAGCACGTTGACTCCCCTGATGAGTCCCTGACATCCGACACTGATCTCGATGATGCAGAAGGGTCCCCCAAGTCGTCCTCGGATGATGTTTCCTTTGCAGACATCCTGGAAGCCCTAAAACAACGAGGCGGCTGGCAGTCCAAACCTCCCTCTGCTGATGGGTCGGTGTTCCTGAAGGCCTTCGGGGCTCAGCCCTCTGCCTCCTGGGTGTCTCCGCCCTTCAACGAGCTCTTGGATTTGATCTGTCGAAGGGCGTGGGAACACCCAGACTCTGTGGAACCGGTGCCCACTCGTCCGAACAAATTTCTCTCGGCGCACCCTGATAGACAGTTCCTTACTAAAGGTGTGGCTGTAGATGCTTTGGTGGTGGCATCTGCTACCCAGCAAGATGTAGCAGAGGCTTCTACGTCCGTCCATCCTCCTAATAAGGAGTCTAGGAGCATGGATCGGTACGGAAAGCGCACCCTCAGTTCAGCGGCCTTTACACTGAGGTCCTTGAACTACCTTACGCACTTCACCAGGTTTCAGAGGGATCTGATTAAGGAGCTATCCGATACCCTCTTGGGTAACCTGCCTGAGGAGCTGGCCCAGATGGTTGGCTCTCAGCTGGCTACAATGTCGTCCATTTCGAACTCGTCCATGAGGCTCATTTCTTATGCGGCCAAAGGGGCGAGCAGAGCGCCGGGTACAGGCATTGCTCTACGGAGACAAGCCTGGCTCCATCTGTGTCACTTCGCGGAGGCCTTTAAGTCTTCATTTGCCGACGCCCCCTTTGATGGGTCCCCCCTGTTTGGACCCAAGGTAAAGGACACGCTAACCCGCTGTGAACAGGAGGGTAAGACTCTGACTGCCGTAGGGGCACGATTTTCCATTCCCTTTCGGCCTTATCCCAAGGCTAAAAGAGGAGGGAAAATGTGGTTCCGTAGATCTCAGAAGACATACCCCTCTCAGCAGGAGGATTCCCCTTCCAGAGGCAGAGGAGGGGGAAATTCTTCCGGAAGACGCCATCCCAGAGGCGGCAGAGGCCCTCGCAACACTGGAGACAGCGAGTCCTTTCGTGGCTCTTCAGCCTTTCATAGTCCCTGAGGGATTGCCCGGCTGTGCTGCTCCGGAGCCAGTCGCGGGTCATTCTCAAGCACCTAAAGGCCTGGGAAGGTATCACTCAGGACCGATGGGTGCTTCGGATTATCGCCGGAGGTTACTCCATCCCATTCTCTCACCCCCCCCCCTCAGTCCAAAAAAATCCCGGACCCGCCACCCAGTCAACGGGATACCACAGCCTCAGAAGTTTCAAAGCTGCTGCAAAAAGGAGTCATCCAACTGGTCCCCGCAGACCAGATCGGATTAGGGACTTACTCAAGATTCTTTTTGGTGCCAAAAAAGGCTGGGGACTTGAGGCCCATTTTGGACCTCAGCATCCTAAACCATTCAGTCAGAAAGTCCAAGTTCCGAATGGTCACCCTACAAACCATTCTCCCATTGCTGGAGAAAGGTGTTTGGATGTGCTCCATAGATCTCAAGGATGCTTATTATCATATCATGGTACATCAAGCGTCCAGGAGACATCTGCGCTTCAGCCTAGGAGGCAGTCATTTTCAGTTCCGTGCACTGCCCTTTGGTCTCACCACAGCCCCCAGGGTGTTCACCAAGTGTTTGGCAGTCGTGACTGCTCACCTGAGAAGTCTAGGATTCCAGGTATTTCCGTATCTAGACGACTGGCTCCTAACTGCCACCTCCAAGCATCTACTTCTGCGGAGCCTACAAGCCACCGTATCACTGGGCAATTCCCTTGGAATCACCTTCAATTGGCCAAAGTCTGTGTTGCTGCCATCTCAAAGAATAAGATTCATAGGGGTAGAGATAGACTCAAACCAAATGCGGGTCTACCTACCTACAGACAGAATACAAACCATACAGGCTCAAGTTCGAGCCTTACTTCCAAGATCCAAAGCCCCAGCCAGAATGGTCCTGCAGCTATTGGGATCCATGTCCGCCACGGTTCTTCTTGTCCCCTTGGCAAGGTTGCACATGAGGATTCTCCAGTGGCTCCTCTCAGCTCAGTGGTCCTTTCAGGAACTCCCCCTCAACCACCTTGTATGGATCACGGAATCTTGCAGACGGGACCTTCGCTGGTGGCTAGTGCCCTCCAACTTGGATCAGGGATGACCCTTTGTTCTACCTCCTCCGGCGGCCACTTTGACCACGGACGCCTCCCAGACGGGGTGGGGGGGGGCATTCCCTGGGCAGGTCAGTCCAAGGCAAATGGCATCCGGAAGAGATTTTGCTTCATATCAACATCTTGGAAATGAGGGCAGTACTTCTGTCCTTTCAAGCCCTTCACGATTATCTCCCTCAAGGCGTGATCGCCGTTCACTCAGACAACGTGTCAGTTGTTTGGTACCTGAACAAACAGGGAGGGACCAGATCCTATCCTCTTTGCAGAGAAGCCATGAGGGTTTGGGAATGGGCAGTCTCCACCAAACACTTCCTAGTGGCTACTCACATACCGGGCAAGTCCAATGTGATAGCCGACAGATTGAGCAGGACCATCCTCTCTCCTCACGAATGGTCTCTGAATATGACAGTTGCAAGTCAGATTTTCAGTGAATGGGGAGTTCCATGTTGCGACCTCTTCGCGACTCCTCTGAATGCGAAGTGCGAAGAATTCTTCTCCCTAACCCCGGCTCCGGGGAAGAGCCCCATGGACGCATTAGTCCATCCTTGGCCCACCGGCTTGCTTTATGCCTTCCCTCCAGTTCCTCTCCTTCCCAGAGTGATTCAAAAGGCATCTCTCTTGAGGAGCAAACTGATCTTAATTGCTCCTTACTGGCCTCGTCAAGTGTGGTTCCCCTATCTTCGGAAACATGCCCTGCAAGGTCCATGGTTTCTGGATCAGATACCAGACCTACTGGTTCATCAGTCGGGACTATTCCACCAGTCCCTACACACCTTAAAATTGACGGCTTGGCTCCTCCTCTTCCGACGATAGTTAGGAGTCATACATTGGATCCAGATGTTGTACACATATTATCTTCGGCCCATAAGTCTGCTACAAAGAAACTGTATTCTAGCAAATGGAAAAGATTTGCTATTTGGGCTTAACTCCGGGGCCTGGACCCCATTTCTATTCCCGTGGCAGAAGTACTAAAATTTCTGACTTCTCTTTTCAATCAAGGCTCTTCAGTTTCTACCATCAAGGTACAATTGGCAGCAATTTCTAATTTTCACGAATCCATAGACCCACCTTTAATGAGCAACAGATTGTGCAAGACCTTCCTAAAAGGTGCTGCTCTATTGAGACCCCCGATTTCTCATCCTGCACCTCCATGGGATCTTGATATAGTGTTACACGCCTTGACTTCTTTTCCCTTTGAACCGGCAGCTACATGTGATTTAAAGTTTCTATCATGGAAGACAGCTTTTCTGGTGGCGATTACTTCTGCCAGAAGAGTTTCAGAGCTTCAAGCTTTGTCAGTAAAACCCCCATACTTGGTTTTTCACAAGGACAGAGTATCCCTCAGACCAAATCCTTCCTTTGTCCCTAAGGTTTGTTCTACTTTCTGCTTACAACAATCGTTAGAGCTTCCAGTTTTTTTCCCAAAATACTCTAACAAGGCGGAGTTCATATTCCACACACTAGATGTACACAGACAGTTACGTTTTTATCTAGACAGGACCAAACAAACAAGGGAAACAGATCAGTTGTTTGTATCCTTTGCAGATAACAAATTGGGCAAAGCTGTCACAAAGGTCACTATTGCCAAATGGATCAGGGACTGTATTTCTCAAGCTTATTTTTATTCTAACAAAGAGCTTTCTACCTCTGTCAAGGCTCATTCTACAAGGGCTATGGCTACTTCGATAGCATTTCATTCTAAGCTTGCTATTAGTGACATTTGTGCTGTGGCTACATGGTCTTCCCCGCACACCTTCATTTCCCACTACAAATTAGATGTGGCATCTAGAGGACGAGCTTCATTTGGTTCCACAGTGCTCAGGAGTGTTTTCCAATGAGCCACCCGGGATTTAGGTGCTAGGGACGCTGTCCCATCAGTACAGAATGTAGGTGAGATAGGATCACATAACATCTTTTAGTTATGTACTTACCATAACTTCAGATGTTTGGGATCCATCTCACCTACATTCCTAATAACCCACCCTCCTTCCCCCTTCCTTGGAGATCAGAGGATATCAGAAGGTCCGAATCCTGTTGTTTCATCTTGAAACATCTAACAATGTTATATAATCAAGTTGTGCATGTGTGCATGTATGCGGACAAACAAGATCTGGGGGATTAGTGGTGGTGCATCCTGGGATAAAGATAGCTCAGCCAATAAGAGGCCTCGCTCTATAGCATAAGCGTGCCGAGTCGGAGCCGAGGGATCGGCTCCGAGCCCATCAGTACAGAATGTAGGCGAGATGGATCCCAAACATCTGAAGTTATGATAAGTACATAACTAAAAGTTATTGAGGAGGTAGTTTTTTAGTGGGAGGAATGGTTGTGGATTGGGAGTATGTTTGTGAGGGTGGGACTAAGGTGAGAAATAAACATAGAGGAAGTTGGGGGTTTGTGGAAGATTTAGGGACATCGGGCTTGGTTTTAAGCAGTGTGTTTCTAAATAGAGCCAAATGACCCACTTATGCTGTACTGATGAGACAAAAATTGGCTGAAACATGCATGTCTGCAACCAGTAGTGTTTGACTTTATTGGCCTAAAGACTTAAAAAGAAAAAAAGGTCATGGGCATTCAGAAGCCATGTAGCTGAAACAGTGGTGTGTCACAAGGGGTAATTTGCATATATCCCCATGAGCCTCCACTACAGGAGGTATAAGGTATTTCATAGGGAACATTCTACCTTGACGTAGTGTTTCTTATACTTTTTAGTGAATGGTTTGTCTGTGTGACCTTTTTACCCTTTGGTTTGCAAATTATTTAGGACATTATACAAGTACCCTAATGTTTATGGACATCCAACTAGGTATTACGTTCAGTGTTTCTATTGCATATCCAGACAGTCTACTTATGCTTCTCAATGATGGGGTGAAAAAAGCTGAAACATGCATGTCTACAGCTGGTATGGTTTGGCTTTATAACCTATACACACTTAAATATTAAAAAGGAATGGGCATTCAGAAGTGATACAGGTAAAACACTGTTATTTTCTTAAGGGGTCATCTGCATATATCCCATACAATTCCAGTGTAGAACGTTTAAGGTATTTCTCATTGAAGACCGTAGCTTGGCTTGGCCTTCTTGCACTTTTTATTGAATGTTTTGTCATTGTGACTTTTTCATTCTTTGGTTTAGATGTTATATGAGTTATTTTGCAGGCACCCTAATGTTTATCTGGTTTACTATCATAACCTGGAAATGCACTTGGTTGAGTCATCACATTGTTGAACTTAAATAGCTGAAATGAAAACATTTTTCAGCCTCCAATCTTGAACCATGGTAATGTTGAGAGTTTGATATTTTGAAAATGTGCCTGTTTACCTGCATGTGCAGTCCGGACATCGATATTTAAGCTTTAGTACAGTAAGTTTCAGTGTTTAGCCTCTTTGAAAGTCTACTTACGATTTTCCGTTACTTGACCAAGTGCATTTCCAGGTTATGATAGTAAACCGTTTATCTACATCAGGCTTGATTTTAAGCTCTGCATTCCTAAAATATAGCCAAACAACCCTCTTAAGCTGTGCGGACATAGCCGGCTTTAGGCACTAGTGAACCCTGCAGTCGCTGGGGGCCCCATGTTCCTGGGGGGCCCCCAACCACAGAAAGTTCTTGATATTTTATAACATATCTGCCAAACCAATAAAAGGTAGTACAGCAGTTTTGTATACGTAGTAAACCAAGAGGGTATAAACTCTTATTTGTATCTCCTTTACAATTCAAAGATTTCACTGGTTATAGTAACAGTGTTTTATCAGGTAACAGCCTTCACAATTTCATTAAATATTTTACCAATGACATAGTGCCTCCTGGCTTAGTTAAACCCTGCTGGTGGACCTTCTCTCTACTAAAACTAACAACATACCTAACGTACCTGCAATACCAGTGGCTGCAGGGAGGGGCCCGGTAATCATCCTTGACTGTGTGGGGCCCCACAAAAGCTTCTGGTTGTGGAAAACAGAGGAGAAAATGGTATTAATTTCCTGGTTATGCACTGTAACATGAGCAGGGCTTTGATATGACACTGTTAGGATAAAACTGATAATGAACATGAACAAGGTAAGCGCCAGAGAGATCAGCAGCCCAGAGTGACTGATCTCTGTGCAAACCTTGAATTTTAAGAAGAGCTGATGCTTCCAGTCTCTAGCAATAATTTTCTTTTTCAGGGTTTTTATAAATAATGGCAAAACACCAGATACTATAACTATCAACTTCTTTGCTGAAGATTTCAGTGCAGTGTGAGGAACACATTTTAAATATTATTCTAATTCACTTAAAATTTAATAGAATAACACCTTTTGCATCAACATGCATTTTTGGACAATAAGAAATATAAAACACTGATTTATGGATTTATTGACTGTCTGTAATCCTGAGTGATTTACTAACAAATTAAATTTTTTTGAAAGAGCAAGATTATAAGCAAAATCAGGGAAGGTTTGTGAAATCAGGGACAGTAACAGCTATCCATTATTCTTCAGTGAGGTAAACAAAATGTGACTTATCCCTGCCGCTGTTTGACGACTTCTAAACAGTAGTTTCTGATCTGGTGGGGCAGTACCAGGTAACACCAGGTAAACAAAAAGTGACGTAGCCCTGCTGCTGTTTGACGACTTCAGAACAGCAGTCTCTGATCTGGTGTGACAGTACCAGTATTGAGCAATTTATCGCTATTTGCAGATATAAGTACAGAACTAGTATTGCTATGGCTAATACATGTGTGCGTGTGATCACTGATTTTTATCTGTGCACACACCCAGTAATGCCAGGAACCATACATTATTCTTCTAGGTATCAGTAAAAAATGCAGTTAACAAGTAATTGTATTTCAAAAGTTAGGCATAAAATAAATCACAGAACATTCAGACGCTTACGTCTTTATAAGTCTGGTGGCCCTCACTCCCCAGATTATGTAAATGGATACAGGGGTATCCCTTAATTATCATTGACTGTGTGGGGGCCTCACAAAAGCTGCTGCTGGTTGGGGAAAAATGAGGAATAAAAAAAAAAACATATTAATTTTCTGATTACACTCTCTAACCTCAACAGGATTGTGATATGACCCTGTTAGGATAAAGCTGATAATGGGCTCTGCTCTGCTCTCAGCCACCCCCATTCTAAAACCTGCCCTGCTTAGATGTGTGTGCACAGAAAGCTGCTGTAGGTTATGGGGGTGGGTGGGAATTGTGTGGTTATTACTTTCACTTTTATCACAGTCATACCTTAGAGGTATGCACAGGAGTTCATTTATAGTTTGTGTTTGTCTGAGGACAGTGTAGTAAATGTTTCATTTACTTTTCTCAGAGACCTTAGAGACGTACAAACATGGTTACTAAAGCTTGTGTAGGGCAGTATACTGTCTAGGAGCAAGAAATTAGAATACATTACTGAAATCATTAGTTTTCTTTTCACTTTCCTCACAGTCACACATTAGGCACATATACAGTTGGCTACCTTTGGGGGTTAAGGCTGAGAAGGCCTGTGATGTGTATGTATGACAGCAGTCACTTCAAATGCATGACTGTGGCAATTTTAATCTCTGTGTCTAACACCAGAAGGATGTATAGACAGTGACTGTCTTTTTTTTGTGGGAGGGGGAGGGGTAGAGAATCAGGTAGTATTCCCAGATTAAGACCTGTGTATTCTCACAACAGTGGCTTGTTAGTTTATTGTGAGCTTCTATTCTGTCAGCTTTGAACATTAAGCCTTGGGCACAACTGATTTTGTTTCTTTCAAAGAAGACATAATTGGTAATTCTTTTCGTACTCATGATTTTTGTTTAGGCCACCATTGGATTAAAACATTGGGGAAATCCTCTAAAATGTACCCCAGAGCATCTGTAACCCTATGGCTTCTTAGGCCCTGGCTTATTTCAGTTGTTTCCTAAATGGTTATTGCTGTCTTGCTTAGGAAGGGTATGTTGAAAGGATGCAAGAAAAACTAAAGCTGAACAACAACATATAATTTATTTCCTTAATTATAATTTCTTTTCAAGACATCATTGGATGAAAAGGCTGTGTTAAAAGAAAAACAAACTTTTAAATGCACTTCAGAATACATGGAAAGTTGAGGCTTCTTGAAAAAGCTGAAGAGTAAGGCAAAATGTGAGGAAAGGAAGAAAAAAAGTAATGTGTATGGAATGGGGGAGCCCAAGATAGGGAGAAGAACTGGATTGTGTGAGTGTGTGTGTATTTAGTGGGAGGCTGAAACAGTTGGCGTAGAGCACCATTTCACCTAAGTCCAGACCTATATGTAGAGTTGTAATGTATCATTGTTGCAGCTAAATGCTAGTAACTGTAAATGTCCCTCTATGATGGCAATGGGCCAACATAGTGTGGTACATAGCCCTGTTATAATGTAAGATCATTGTAGCTACAGGTCAGTCTTTGCGTACTATTCCTAAATGTGTGCAGCATGAACTAAAAGGTTGCTTAGGAGTGGTAGCAGTGACAGAGTGATACTTAGACTAAAAGTGCCTAGGAGGGCCCCCAACTTGACATTTGCTGGGGGCCCCCAAAACGCTAACACCGGCCCTGTGTACGGATGAGGTAGAAAATGACCAAAACATGCATGTCTACAGCTAGTGGAGTTTGGCTTCATTGGCCTGAATGTACCCTTAACTGCATTATCTACTGATTCTTGCACTTAATCAATGCAAACGCCCTTAGAGTATACAGTGGGGGGAACAACATCTTAGATGTCCTTACTAATATGGAGCCATCTTGCACCATCCCTTTCATATCTGCATCACTTAATAGGTCTCAGCATAAAGCTGTCTCATTCAAAATAAAATTGAAATCATAAATCCCCTCCACCCAAGGTACTTTTATAAATTTCTCTAAGACAAACTAACTAGTCCTAAGTGATACATTGGCAAGCTTAAAATCCCCACCAAGGACAGTTAACTTCACTGAGTACATGGAAATGTAAACCACCAGCATAGAAACCCTTGCACAGATGCAGCTATACCCCGTAGGAACAAGGTCAAGACAAATCCTAGGAACAAACCCACATGATGAACTCATAATATCAACAAGCTTTACAATAAAAGGAAGAGCATTTTGACAAAAAGTAAGAACAGTAATTCCCAGAATGATAAAGCCCTCATCACTGAAATAAATAAGCCAGAGAGTTAGTAAAATCTGCCAAAGTTTGAGGCTAAAACTGCTAACTAAGTCAGACAGTCACAAGGCATTTTTTAATTATGTTCATATCTTAAAATCACAATGCAGCCATGTGATGAGCTGATTGTGAACAATGTTACCTACAGTGAGGCTAAAGATACTGTGAAGATACTGACTGATAAACTGAGCTCTAACTTTATCCCTATCTCGGTCCCACAAGATAAACCTGAAAGTGACTAGTCTCCAACTATCACACAAAACCAAGCCCTAAAAGCTCTATCTAAAGGTAGAAATATTGCCTCAGTGGGTCCTGACAATACCACTGGATGCATCTTAAATGGCATGAAATATGATTTAGCCACAGCACTAACAACAATGTTCAACCTCAACCTCAGCGCCCATATAGGTTTTGTACCAAGCTTATGGAAAAGAGCTACAGTAATTCCCATGCATAAAGGAGGATCTTCCACAGACTCAGGCAGTTACAAACCTATAAGTCTGACCAGCCTCATATTCGAAACCATGGAAACACTTACCATGGAACTAATCAGTTTAGGTCATAGGGGACCTCTACGCACTACATCCACCTCGGTTTGCTTACTTAACCACGTGGACATTTTTGAAATGGTCACCAAAGAAATGGATGAAGGTAAAACAGTACACACTGCATACCTTGACCTGGCCAAAGCATTCAATACAATCCAAGCAACACAAAATGACAAAAAAACACTGAACCAACAGCTGGAATCCAACAGAAAACAACCAGAACCACACAACTGTTTTATTGCAGGAATTAAGCGCTTTCGTGTGTATATAACATATACTTCTTCAGAATAAAAAGCATTCACAAAAATTCAGTTTAAATAACCCACCAATAAAATCACATGACCCATCAACACACCTATCTTAAAGGCTACTTGCTCATATAATGTTGTTGTGTCTTTCGGCTTTTCCCGGTTAGGGGTCGCCACAGCGGAACTCCGGTCTGCTAATGATTGTCAGTAGATTTTTATGTGCCGAGTTGCCAGCCCTGATGCACAACCTTCAAGGAAGGTACGCCCATTCATGCATGTCTCCATACAGAAGACGCTCTAGCTGAGAATTGAACAGGACAATGTCTTACTGTGAGGCGACAACACTACCACAGCACCACCACCGCAGATTACTTGCTCATACTTGCTCATAGGTTCATAGATTAGTACTAAGCTAACTGCCCTTGCGAGCCATTTTAAGCCTAGCCAATTATCCCTTGTGAGACTCAAACCCTGCACCTTGTGTTTGTAAGGCAAACACCTTAACCATTAGGCCACCCCCCCAACAATATAATAAAATACATAAAAGTCTATACAAATATATACTAAGAAAAAACCTAACCTAATGTTTCCCTAAAACGTACAACATAATAACACATTAAATATAGTGAGACATAAGTCTTAAAACACAAGCTATGGACAAAGACTCATTCAAACCTGGGGGGGTGAAGTGGCATTTAATTTCAGTTGTCAATGCAACTCCCTCCATTCTACCATGTCACGCCACGGTCCACCCAGTAAATTCTGCTGTATGGTGTTGATACCAAAAAATAAAAAAAAACATGGTCTGGATGTTTTTCTACATGACAATAAAATGTATTAGTAGTTCTCCTTTGCTTGATGTCATAAAATGTGTTCATAAATACATTCATTAAAACTGAATGGTTTTCCCAACATACAAACTTGGGTACATTTTACTTAAAGCCACATAAATCACTCCCATTGATTTACAATTACAAAAAAAGTGTGTCCTTACTTTCATACCATTAATAAGCACCTTATGTTTCTCTAAAATGTACTGGCACAAATTGCACGCACCACATTTATAAGTACCCCAAGTCCTTTCACTAATGGCAGTATATATCTTGTCATCTGATTCTAACATGTTCTTGACGCATTTGGCTTTTCTAGTGACAAATACTGGTTTGGTTCCCAAAATGTTAGATATCCCTTCAAATGCTTGAAAAACAAGCCATTTTGGTTAATAATATTCCAAATGTAACCATATTCTTCAGTGAAAGTGGTAATGAATGAACAGTTATAATCACCATTTGTTTCTCTCTGATAAACCAAAGTTTTGTTATCTAACAAAGTGGGAAACACCTCCTTCTGCTGTCTCTTCCGAAGGACTTCCCTCCATATTAAATCAAGTAAATCCGCAGGGTAACCTCTCATTGTAAGCATCCCTTTCAAATTTAAACATTCTTTGAAAAACATTTCTTCACTGGAAATCATACGGGCTAACCTTATATATTGCCCCTTAATGATTCCCCTCTTTTGGTGCATCGGGTGACAACTACTGTAGTACAAAAGGCTATTAGAGTATGTTGCTTTCCTAAACATTGTGCTCTGTATACTTTTATCCATGTCATCCTTGTAAAAAAACACATCCAAATGAGTAATACTTACTGTACTATAATGGTATATAAACTTCAAGTAAGAGGTAGTGGAATGTAAATATTTCAAAAATCTATCAGTGTCTACTTTACTAGCATCCCAAGCAATAAAAATGTCATCCAAAAACCTCACGTATAAATAATAAAGTGGAACATTTTCATTGTTAAATATAAACTGCTTTTCCCTTTGAAGTAATACTATGTTTGCAAACACTGGGGTGCAGCTTGCCCCCATAGCCACCCCTCTTTTTTGTTGAAAAAATTGCCCATCCAGATGAATAAAATTATATTTCAAAACCATATCTAACAATGCATCAAGCATATTGATTTCATTAGCGTTAAAATGACCAAATTTGTGAATAAAATCATGAAACATTTCTTTTCCAACATCTTGGGGGATAACATTAAATACATTTACTGTATCTATAGTAACAAACGCTAAACTAGTACTGTATTTAATTTTTCTCAATTTTTCTAAAAAATCCCAAGAATCTTTCATAGCATGGGGGTAACCAGATACCAACATTTTTACTTTTTTATCTATGTATACAGCCATGGGGTGAATGATAGAAGTTCTAGCACTCACGATAGGTCTCATAGGAGTGTCCCACAAAAATGTATGTATTCTTGGGATCCCAAAAAGGGGGGGGGGCACAGGGAATTTAACTTCTAAGAATTCATACACTTCTCTAGAAATTTCTTCTTGTTCCAACATGTCTAACAAAATAAATCTAATTCTAGAATAACATGAATTAATATAATTCAAAGATACTTGCTCATAAAAATCTTCATTGAGTACATGTTCAAACATTTTGTTAAGATAATCCCCTTTGTTCATAATCACTATCCCTCCCCCTTTATCTGGCTTCATGACTCTAATCATTTTGTTTTGCACAAGTTCTTCTAGTAAGCATTGTTCAGAAATAGCCAATTTAGTTTCACTCATGTGAACATTTTTATACCTTAGCAATTTTCTGAAATTAAATTCACATAGCTTCTCAAAAATAACCAGGGGTGTAGATAACACAGTGGTAAAAATGCTACTTCTTCTTAAAATATCACTAATGTGATTGTTTTCTACACCATTAAACAACAGTTTGAAATTGAGCTTTCTTAAGAACAGTTTTAAATCCACCATTAAAGTCTCAATTCTAGCATGTGTTGTAGGGGCAAAAGTGAGCCCTTTGCTCAACAGACTCACTATATTTTCATTGAATGTAATATCTGTAAAGTTATATACTTTGTAATCACTATTGGCATTAGTTAAAATGTTAGGCAATGCCTCATGCACAGTACCTGCTGTTCCAAAGTTATCTAATAGTTCTGTGGATGCTGGTAATATGAATTCAACCTCTCGTATCTCCCTGTGGCTCGCCCTCTGTTCCATGTGTGCTGGTTCCGATTCTGTTGGTGAAAATTCTGCTTGTTGTTCCAAGAATGGTTCCTGTTCTGGTTCCTGAGCCTCTCTGATCTTCTGGGAGGAGCTGCATCTAAAGGGGCCACCCCTTCCTCTTGGTTCTCTATATGTTCTGCTTCTTCCAAAGAGGGGTTCCTTTCTGAAACTCTGTTGCCTTGGTTCCACCCTTCTGACACACCCATTGGCTGAGGGTATGCTTTCCCCTCCTGATATTCCCTTCTATCTCTGTCAAGTTTTTTACATTTTCTATTTGAAATGTAAGTTACTATATTGTCTATTCTGCCAAAAACTGCAGAGTATTGTGCCCCTTGTACAAAAAACTCCACACCTTGTTTATTGAATGTCAGATATCCCTTCAAATGCTTGAAAAAGTAAGTAGACACATGCAGTTCCTAAATGATTTGTCCCATACATGGATTCCTCAAATAATCTATGGCATTATCTCAGTTTTTCTTACAAGGAGTAATAAATTATTATGAACTATAGGGTGGGTAAGGCCAATCTAACTTCAAATGGGATAGGTTAATTCAAGCAACAAAAGGAAAACTTGCTAGGCCTAAAATGTCCATAAGGGCAGCTTGCCTGGTACTTACCTATGAATCTATAAAGACTTAAAAAATAAAAAGTCATGGGCATTCAGAAGCAATGTAGCTTAAATATTGGTGTGTACTTAAGGAATTATTTGCATGTATCCCATCACCCTCAACTACAAGAGGTTTAAGGGATTACACAGTGAAGACTCTAGCATGCCTGGGTCTTTCTTGCACTTTTTAGAATGTTTTTTTTTCTGTCTGACCTTTGTCCTCTTTGACTTGGTTAAAAATCATCAAAGAGAGAAAAATGTATGTGTTTGTTCCAGGCAGGAGGATAGCCAAGAACCAGTGGAAACGGTCAGCCTTTTTACACGTTTATGGGGGAATACAGAATGGGGTATTGGTGGTTTTGTTTGATATTAAAAAAAATTGATTCTGTTTAGTGGAAATTTCTGTTTAGTATGCTAGAGGAAAGGGATTTTGGAGATGTGCTTTAAATGGCTAGAATGGCTTTACACAAAGACTATGAAGAAATGGAGGATTATCAGAACAGGGAAGGATAACAAGGGGAATTAGATAGGGATGCCCACTGTCCCCATGACTGTTCTTATTAATTATGGAAAAGCTAGCTTATAAGGTGAGAGGGTGGTTCTTAGGATTAAAGACAAGAAATGCAGGTGCCCAGCATGCTTTTTATTTATTATATGCATATGACTGTTTGCAAATTAGTAGTGATATAAGGGTTGTATTGGATGGAATATTATCAATATTTCAAGAGGGTGGAATACACTCTGGACTTCAATTTAATGTTCATAATTTTTTATTTAACAGTTGTTTACCGAGAAAATCTGACTTGGAACTAAAACAATTTTCAGCAGAGACCTGTGGAGAAATGCTCCAGACACATGTCTTTATAATGTGGGAGGAAACCGGAGGACCTGGGAGGAAATCCACATGAACAAAGAGAGGACATGCAGACTCCGCGCAGAAGACACTCCAGCTGAGAATCAAACCAGAGAACCTCTTGCTGTGAGACAACAATGCTACCACTGCACCACTGCTCTGTCTGTATAAATCAGTTATACTGAAGGTTAGGGAACAAACAGGAAATGGAAACGTTTGGAGACTTTTGGTAGGGAAAGCCTGAATGGAAATATGGAATAAAAATTTTGTCCCTTCTGTTTGAAAGGTTCAAGAAGGATTGGGAAGAACAATTTTAACTTTTCAGACCATTTCAGGGAGTATAAAAGCTATTAAGGTGAATGTGGCATCAAATATGCTATTTACAATGTAAAATCTGCTGAGACCAGTTTTTCATTCAAAGTTGGTAGAGTTACAATCCCTGATAAATTAGGTTGTATTCTGGAATAGAGGTGGAAGGTTCTTTGCTGTAAAATTATGAATCTCTTTAAGGAATGGAGGATGGAAGCTTCCAGATATTTATAGATACACACTGGCCTGTCAACTTATCCAACTAGTTCATGTGAGGACAGAACCTCATCAAATATAAGACATGGGCAACAATTCCAGGAGAGGAGAAAAGGAATATTACAGCAATAGCTGTTGTCATGAGAATATGATCTCAAAAGAATAGGAGGATTGGGTTGGGGACTTAGGCCTACAGGTGAATAATGGAAGTATCCAGAACTATGGCACATGATTGCAGCTAGGCTGAAATCTGTATGGAAAAATGTAGGTATTACAAAATGGTCCCATATTAGGTTCATAGGTTCATACTAGTCTATCTGCCCTAGGGCATTTATAAGCCTAGCCAGAGTGTGTTTGGCTTTCACCACCCATTTTAAATTAATTTTGCTATGCCCTTTTTTGAGGTTAGTATACTGTGCCTCTGTCTAATAGTGACACAGAAGTGATACCCAGGGTAAACCTACGATCTCCCATCCACTCATCAAGATTCCTCTTGAAGAGAGTCAATGAGGGACTCTGCCTAACCTGGACTGGGATTTTATTCCAGAGTGAAGGGAGCCTCTGGGTTATGAATCTGTCCCTCCAGCATGTCCTATTTATTTCAGTGCTGAGGTTCAAGTCTCTCGAGCGCGTAGCTTGATGGGATTTGGATTTTCTGAGGTGCAGCATGTCCATTAATTTCGGGTTGGACATGGCTTTATACGTCAGGCACAGATCGCCTCTGAGCAGGTGGTATGCCACTGAGTAGAGCTGGAGTTTCTTTAACCGGGCAGCATATGGCATCTGTTTGAGCCCTTTGATCCTCTTGGTGAGGTACTTTTGGGGTCTTTCCAGTTGCTGCAGGTGTCTGGTAAGGTACATACCAAAAGCAGCATTGTACTCAATTATGGGCCTGATGAGGGATGAGTAAAGAGGCACGATGACCTCCCCTGATCTAGATGTGAATCCCTTCAAGATTAGGTGGGCTATATAAAATGTTTTTCTAACCACTTTGGCTACATGGTTGTCAAATGAGAGATTGCTATCAACTTGGGTTCCCAGGTCCCTAATTACTTCTTCTGTACTTAATGGATTACCACCTATGTGGTAATTTGTGGGCACTTTGTTTTTGCCAAAGGGGATGACTATACACTTTTTGGCATTTAGCTTGAGGCCATGGCTCTGGCACCAGTTGTCTGTTTTTATAAGGCCCTTTTGGAGGATGCTTGTGTCAGCTGGAGAGTCGATTATGGCACCCAGTTTGCAGTCATCTGTGAACATGGTCAGCCACAGTCCTTCCATGTTGGCCTGTACCTCCGAGAAATATATACCGAACAAGAGAGGTCCCAGGACTGAGCCTTGTGGGATGCCACTTGTAACTGGTTTGGAGTCTGACATGGCTGCAGCAATTCTAACCATGTGGGTTCTGTCCTTGAGCCAGTTTGCAACCCATCTAGTGACATAGGGGTTTATATTTAAGCTGGTGAGCTTATCTATAATGCCTGAGTGGGGTATTGTATCGAAGGCTTTTGTGAGGTCCAGGTAGGTTGTGTGGACCAACTTCCCCTCGTCAATGGCCTTGGTGACGGTTTCAAAGAAATCAACCAGGTTTAAGAGGCAGGATCTGCCCTTAACAAAGCCGAACAGGGTAGGATCCAGTGTCTGTAGGTCCCCAATATCTTTATTTATGAGGTCCATGATGATCCATTCCATAGCTTTGCAGACCAAGCTAGTCAGGCTTATGGGGTGATAGTTTCCAGGATCCATTGAGGCACCACCTTTGTGGAGAGGGACCACTGTTGCTGTACACCACTCTTTGGGTACATATCATGTAGTAAGGCTGAGATTGGACAGTAGTTTTATGTTTGGGTTTAGCTCTTCTTGGAGTTCATGTAGGACACAGTCCAGGACACTGTCTGGTCCCATTGATGCTGTGTTTTTTGCTTTGGAGAGGGCAGCTCTTACCTGAGCCTCTGCGATGTCAGGGGGGCAGCACTCTGCTAGGATAGATATTTGTCCTTTTGGTGGGGAGGGGGGGAGTTTGCACTGAACCTGTCAGCTAGGATGTTGGCAATGTCTGTGGGTTCGGTGTATTTTTTGTCATTTTGGACTAATTCTGAGCATATCTGGGAATTCCCACCCAGGTTCCTAACATAACTAAAGAAAGCCTTGTGATTATCCTTAGTGTCCTGTGCAATTTCTCTCTCGAAGCTGGCCTTAGACGATTTTATGAGTGCTCGTAGTTTTTTGCTAATACTGATAAGAGATGCCTTCCCTTTTTAGGATTTTGCTCTATAATGTAGTAGCTTCCTCCTTCTATTGTATAGTTTGTTTATGGCTGGGGTCCACCAGACAGGACGTCTGCCTTTGGAGGACTGGGTCTTGGTTTTATTTGGCATTGCATGATCCATGCATTCCTGAAGGTGTTCATAGAATGCGTTTATAAAGGATTCTGCGGTCTGGGCCGTATTTTCCTCAGGCCCGGGGGCTTTGAAGGATTCCAGCTCGGTTTTGAGGAGTGTGAAATTTGCTTTAGAGAAGTTTTTCACTGTGGTTTTCAGGGCAGTGGGTGGAGTCGGGATGTGAATATCCAGTGAGATTAGTTTATGGTCTGATCTTACCAGTGAGGGATACACTTCTGGTCTGGAGCATAGAGTTCCCATGTTGGTGATGATCAGGTCCAGTATGTTTTCCCCTCTTGTGGGACTGGTAACAAGTTGCTCCATAGCATTTGAGTTTATAAATTCTAGGAACCTCTGGGCTATGGTGTTGGAGCTAGAGTAATGCTCCCAGTCTATGTTTGGGTAGTTGAAGTCACCCAATATAATGGTGTTTGGAGAGACCTTCATATTTTCCAGTGTTCTCAGGAAGGCCGAGTGGGGTTCCTGGGTTTGGGAGGGTGGTCTGCAGCAGGCTATAAACTGGAATGCAGTTTAACCCACTGTCAGTTGCACATGGATAGTCTCTGATGCTTCGTGCTGTGCCACCAACCTGGTGGTGTGGGTATCTTTGACGACTATTGATACTCCCCCTCCTTTTGTGGTTTGATCCAAGTTTTGGGGCCGAAAAGCATGGTATGAGGTATAACCTGGTAGTGCTGGGGTGCTCTCAGGAGCCTTGAATCAGGTTTCTTTTACTGCACAGATATCGATGTTCTTCATGCTAAGGAGAGTTTCGAGTGCGTGCATCTTGAGGTTTAGACTTCTGGCGTTGAGTAGCATTACTCTTAGTTTCTTATCCCTTGTGATACCTATGGAGGTGGGTTTGTCTTTTGAGCCTTGCCTAAAAAAGGCACTATGGGGGTAGCAAGAGCCTTTGCCAATATCCGAAAGCCCAGGGGTGACAGGTGCAAGCCGTCCCTAGTGAAGCATCGTGGCTTGTCGGGCATGTCATCCCAGGCTGACAGGCATTGGATCCCCTTTGAATGACACCAATACTTAAGCCAATTGTTGAAATTGATCATCTTGTCTTCATATTGTGGCATCATTCTTGGTGAGGTAAGATGCTACTCAAGGTCAGGGTCATACCGGCCTGGGCTACATGCTCAGAGAGCTCCTCTATGTCTCTTTTCATGTAGTCCAGGGAGGTACGTCTCAGGTCATTCACACCAGCATGGACAATGACTGAGTCATATTTGTCATTGCCTTGGAGTGACCTGAGTGCTTGTGTTATGTGGCGGATCCTAGCGCCCAACAGGCAGCTCACCGTGACCTTCTCCTTGTTCAGCCTGGTGAGCGGGACGTCAGTGTGCCTGATGATAGAGTCACCTATTACAAGTGTATCAGGTGTGTTGTTTAGCCTTAAGGGCTGTGACTGTTCGGCACACTGGCTTTGTGAGCTATGTGTTGCACGTGCTTTGTTTTGGGGTAGCGGTTGCTTGGGTGTCTGCTTTGGAGGTCTCTGCTGCTTAGGCAGATTTTTATTTAGAGCCTCCGGTTATGTTTTTGTGTGTTTATGTGTTTGGTTTGCTGTCATGGTAGATCTATGTGAGACTGGAATTGTAGTGAGTGTGGTTCCTTCTCTTCCTGACTGGTTTTGCCAGTACTGAGTTGAGAGAGCTTTGCCTCCAGTATGCCTATATGGTTGCATCTCTCACATGTGTTGGAATTTGTTGGGAGGAGTAGAGGGTTGTCTGTGTACATGAGGCAGTTGTAACATTGCCTCAAGATTCCCAGATTCACCAGCTGGACTGGAGAGGAGATTGACAACTGACATTTGGACATGCTAGAATAGTATTGGGAATTCCTTTATAATTGAAAAAAAGGGCCAATGGGGAACAAGGTACCCAAGGGGAGTTTGTGAGGTTGTAGTGCTTTTAATTTTTTAGTGCTGACTTATATCATTGCTTTAGTGAGCAAATGCCAGGTATCTTAAATGCAATGTGTTACAGGTAACTTAAATGCAAAAATAACAAACAGTAACTTTCTTTCAAGTGAAACAAGGAAATAAGTACAGTAAGCAATGCAGATATCACTAGGGATCCACAGAAGCACTGAAAAGCCGTGTTTTAGGAGGAATTAGCATTTCAGGGAAATAACAAGCAAACAAACAACAAGCATACAGACAAAGCTAGATTTAGCAGGCCTGGATCTAGTCTATGCTACAGCAAACAAGGTGTACCAATTTCAGTAAGAAACAGTTCAAATATGCAGGCACTATAAGCCTTTAACCAGAAATTCCCAGCTCAGAAGGGCAGAGTCCATCCTTTCCTCCCACAAGAGTGCAGACCACAAACCGTCTTAATGTAAAATAACTGGCCTGA
Source organism: Protopterus annectens (assembly GCF_019279795.1). NCBI lineage: Eukaryota > Metazoa > Chordata > Ceratodontiformes > Protopteridae > Protopterus > Protopterus annectens. The sequence continues at coordinate 1,324,244,213 of NC_056726.1, forward strand.
AGCCCAAGTGCTTAAACCAGAACTAATACACTTTTAGAATAACAGACACTGAGCCCTCAATCAGCAGTTCCCAACTTAGAAGGATGTAAGCTACCTGTCCTGCCACCACAGTGCAGGCCACAAACCTTCCTAATGTAAAACAACTGGTCTGAAGCCCAAGTGCTTAATCCAAAAGACTTAGAATGATAGCTACACTTTAATAAAGTTGCTACCAAGCAGTAATAAATACAATTGAATACTTTAAAGAATGTCTGGATTAGTGGTCAAGTTATACAAACAAAGCTAAATTCAGCAGGTCTGGATCTAGTCTATGCTACAGCAAACAAGGTGTACCAATTTCATTAAGAAGCAGTTCACATATGCAGGCACTATAAGCCTTTAACCAGAAATTCCCAGCTCAGAAGGGCAGAGTCCAGCCTCTCCTCCCACAAGAGTGCAGACCACGAACCCTTTTAATGTAAAATAACTGGCCTGAAGCCCAAGTGCTTAAACCAGAATTAATACACTTTTAGAATAACAGGCACTGCGCCCTGAATCAGCAGTTACTAACTTAGAAGGATGTAAGCTACCTTTTCTGCCACTACAGTGCAGACCACAAATCTTTTTAATGTAAAGAACTGGCCTGAAGCCCAAGTGCTTAAACCAGAATTAATATACTTTTAGAATAACAGACACTGAGCCCTCAATCAGCAGTTCCCAACTTAGAAGGATGTAAGCTACCTGTCCTGCCACCACAGTGCAGGCCACAAACCTTCCTAATGTAAAACAACTGGTCTGAAGCCCAAGTGCTTAATCCAAAAGACTTAGAATGATAGCTACACTTTAATCAAGTTACTACCAAGCAGTAATAAATACAATTGAATACTTCAAAGAATGCCTGGATTAGTGCTCAAGTTATACAAACAAAGCTAGATTCAGCAGGCCTGGATCTAGTCTAAGCTACAGCAAACAAGGTGTACCAATTTCAGTAAGAAGCAGTTTAAATATGCAGGCACTATAAGCCTTTAACCAGAAATTCCCAGCTCAGAAGGGCAGAGTCCAGCCTCTCCTCCCACAAGAGTGCAGACCACGAACCCTTTTAATGTAAAATAACTGGCCTTAAGCCCAAGTGCTTAAACCGGAATTAATACACTTTTAGAATAACAGACACTGAGCCCTCAATCAGCAGTTCCCAACTTAGAAGGATGTACGCTACCTGTTCTGCCACTACAGTGCAGACCACAAACCTTCTTAATGTAAAACAACTGGTCTGAAGCCCAAGTGCTTAAACTAAAAGGCTTAGAATGAGTTACACCAAGCAGTATTAAATACAACTGAGTACTTTTAAGATGACGCAAAAGCAAAATAACGTAGGAAGAAACACAAATACAGTAAAAGCAGATACATTTTTTTTTTTTTTTGAGTGAGCAAATGAGATGGGCCCAGGAGTTACAGGACAGAAACAAGTGCAAATGCAGGCCTTCAAATCAGAAAGTTGAGCGAGAGGGAAGACCGCCCAAATGGCCAATAACTACAAATTCTGGGCCAGAACCACTCCTTATGTGGTAGACAGGTTACCTAGTGCTTACCACTCCCACTGATAAGCTAGAAGGCTTCCCTCCAAAACAGAAAGGCTTGGGGGGCTCAGAAGCTTACAAATAGTCATGGATACAGCAAATCTTTATCTGGAACACTAATTACAGGAAAGGTAGGAAACAGGCTTACAATTTTTTTTTCAGAAAAGTAGCAAAAACAGTAGTAAAAACAATTCACATGCAGTGCAAGCTGGCACACTTGAGTATGTAGCAATATTAGTCCACACAGTTTCAAAAAATGTAATTAAATTAAACAGGACTAAAAGCAAGTGCAGAAAGGGTTTATTAGGTAGAATGCGGTAAAGAGATGGGACTGGGGGAGTGTCCTAGATCAAATCTACAGTGGGGCGGGCACTGCAAAAGCCACCAGATTTAAACTACAACCAAGAACAGGGAGGGGGGTTTGGGGAAAAATTTCAACAGAGATGTGAGGAATCAGAGTGCAAATTATAAAACCAAAAAAAAAAAATATACTGATCTCTGTATATTTGCAGAACAGTAAGACAACATATCTAAGCAACAATTTAGCTCTATAATACAGAATAATACAGAAAAATATACTCAGCTCTATATATTTGCAGATAGTCTTTTAAGGCTGTCTCTCAACACACAGGTTCCACTTTAAATGCAGACTGCTGCTATTAACAGGTCAAATTAAGGGAACCTAACACAAGCTATATAAACCAAAATGGGGGTGGGGTGGGGAAGACAGTTTCAACAGAGATATGAGGAATCAGAGTGTAAATTATAAAACCAAAAAAATATATACTGATCTCTGTATATTTGCAGAACAGTAAGACAACAGATATTTAAACAACAATTTAGCTCTATAATACAGAATAATACAGAAAAATATACTCAGCTCTATATATTTGCAGATAGTCTTGTAAGGCTGTCTCTCAACACAGGTTCCACTTTAAATGCAGACTGCTGTGGAACTCTACAAGACATTTGACATGCTCTTCAGTGAAAACAACCCACACAGAAGGGATTGGTTCACATTTGAACAGCTTAGGCACATAGGCAACACTTACTGCATGCAGAAGGAGACCAGTACTAGAAAATGAAGGACAAGCTTAATATATGAGAATCCAGGGTTAGTAAAACAAAACGCAATCCAGGTAAGGATCCAGAGAATATAGATAGATGAAGAGGAATGGGAAGAAGTCTGGGATAAGGTACAGCAAGTGGGGAATGGGTCAGGATTGAAAGAGCAACAGATGAGAACTCTTTGTAACTGATATTTAACTCTCAAATGGCTCTCTAAAGAAGGTAGGAAGCAACATTCAAACCACTGGAGATGGGGACATGAGGGAGCAGGCTTAATACACAAGTTTTGGAATTGTCCAGTAGAGACTAAGAACTGGGCTGGAAGATTTGGTTATTTGAGATAGTACTTAAGAACAGCTGAACAAATAAAAAGATGTGGAGAGTGGACATTAACTAGTCTTAAACAAATATCTTATTCAAGAAACTGGAAGACTTCAGTACATAATACTCCTTTTAATTTGCACAACTATATTTTAACATAAATGAGATGTCTTTTACTGTCATTTACATACATGAAATCTCTTAGGATGATACCTGTGGAACAGAAAAAAAAACGTTTTTCTTATTATGGATGTCTGCTGTAGAGCAATGATATCATTTCTCCAAATATTGATGGCAAAGGTATGATACCCCTACCTATCACCCCTTATGTAATTCTTAGCCTTAATACCAACGTATACATCCTTCCACTCCTTCTGTTTAAAAGACTGACTATTCCTCTACTACCTTCTACTCTCAGACACATCCCACTTCTTAGTACTTTTCTTCCACCCACTACGCCCCCCCCTTTTTTCTTTCTTTTTCACCACTACTTCACTACCTGTTACCCACCACAAACCATAATTTGTAACACATTCATTCCTTGAGTTCCTGGGAACTTGCTGAGCATCTAAATATATATTACCTCTTTATATATATATATATATATATATATATATATATATATATATATATAACATTTACAAATTTCAATAATGTTGAATTTAATTCTGCTTGAGATTGCACTGTTTCTTTGTACCGCATATTCTTTTTATGGTAATTAATTGTTTTATGTAAGCAAAACTGTAGTATAAGTAAGTTACATGTTTGTATTAGGAGCTTTTCTCCCCGGGTCTCTGCTGAAAAAGGACCTGCGTCCAGTGAGACTTTCCCAGTTAACAAATGTAAAATAAAATAAATAATAATAATAATGTGTAATGATATGTTAGTACTGAAGTTTTGTAAATAGTTTTGCTATGAAGTTTTCAAGATATCTGATGCTACATGTGTTTTGCTTGTTATTTGTTAATGTGTTTATAGCATTTATTATTTGAAACTTATTAAAAAATAGTTAAGAAAAAAAAATAGAGATGCATTGCTATGCTGAAACATGATACTCCTGAAACTCAGTCAACACCTATATGCCTGCCTTTGATGATTTACATGATTATCTTCCCTGAGAGCATGGTTCAGCCACCTGTTCCATATAAACCAGATTATTTTTATGGGGATTCCGGAGTGGAGCACTTTAAATTTCTGCATAAGAATCCTGTGGCTGACCCAGATGTTATTAGCTTAGCCATTCCTAAAGCATTTAAAATGACAACACTCTTAGTGGTCAACCAAGTGATTGAGAGAGAGCAGAATAAGATTCCTTAAAAGACTTTGGGTAAGGGGGTTTATTCATTCACTACCCTGGAAATTAAAAATATAAATGACCTTATCCATATAGTGCAGTACAAAGAATTCCTGCAAAAACTGATAAACTAGCTCAAGGTTTTGCTGGGCTCCTTTTAAGAATTTTTTCAAATTAACATCAGCACATGATATGACTACTACAAACACATCATCAAATATGATTGCAGTGCTGTAGCAGTGGATATTAAGACTGCTGCTTCTTTAAATACTCCAAGAAGACATACTTTTGTTGGAATATTACCATTTCCCTGATGATGTCAATGGCTGGGTTTGATGGTTTCCTGTACCATACCTTTGTGTTTGGATCCCTCTCAGAATGCTTTCAATCTCTTAGATGAGAAGAAGAGGATTATGAAGAATGTGAATCCGATATTCTGCCTACTCATTCTGAAGTTCTCCAGAAAAGTTCCATCTAGTTCCTGTCCCTTCTGCAAGAAACAAGGAAGACAATCATCTAAAAGGCAGAAGAGGCAGTAACAGAGAAAATATCAAGTCTAAAAATCATGAGTCTTGGCAAATACAGCAACAAATGGGGCCTAGTATACTGAAATGGTCCTACAACAGATGCCAGAGAGTTTCTTTAATCTGTTTCAAAAATTCCTCTCCCTCATTCCCTAAATGGAAGATTTCCCACTTTATACCTCAATAATTTCACATAACAATTTTTAGATGGGTAAGAGAAATAGTGAGAAAAGAGTACATTATATTTATATATGTATGTGTGGATATATTTCCAGTTTTTGCTTGCCTCAGACATTTGAATTTATTCGTATCAAGATGACTGCTTCATTCAAACAACCATTTTCAGATATTCTATCTTGCAGTTCAGCATACTCATCTTTCCTTTCAGAACCTGAGTAACTCAATCAGAAAAGAAAATTCAGACCTATCTGCATTTTAGACAAAGGTGTTTCACAGGCATTCCTGAAAAAAAAAACACTTCATTGATTGCTGTTGCCCAAGAGAGGCTCGAATCGATGAGCGACATTTTTCATGAAATGTCAGCACGGAACATTTCTAACTGTAAGGATATTGAATAAAGTTTTGGGTTACAAGTTCTGTTCCATCTTCATGGTTTCCTGTATAAGGTTACAGGTGAGAAGGTCAAAATTGGTGTATTAGGAAACCTTTAGTATCAGAGCTTCCATTCTCTGAAATGTGTCTTTCCCATAATACCTGCCTTCGTAAAATAATTACTTTGTTGGCAAAATCAAATTTCATTAAACTGTGGCTTTTATTGTAGCAATACTACTTCTATTCTAAGACAGAAATTGACTTCTGATGTATCAGACTTCACATGTGGGAACATCTGCAGGAGTTGAGATTACAAGGTCTGATATCCTCTTATAAAAGGAAACAATACACCCATACCTCTCAAGTGTACAGATTTTCACAGAATGTCCACATTTTTGCCTCATATTTTGGTCTGTTAGTCATAAAATTGTGATTTTCTGGCAAATTAGTGGAAAATCATTAAAGACTGAAGTTAGAAAATAATGATAGACATTTGAGTTTTAGACTTCATAACTTTCAGAAAATTCATGCTAATGTAAAACCTGTTATTCTATCCATTTTCTAATTTTGTAAAAACAATATTTAAAAATTGTCCCTATTTTTGGACCTTTGTCCAACTTTTATTTGTGATTTTGTCCAAATTTCTTGCTCTAAGAGGCTGAGAGGTATGAGTACACCAAATTAAATGATGTGAGTCCACTTACTAACACAGGTTAGTATTAAGGCCATAGGCTATTTAAAATGGGAGGATGACAAGTGCACACACAGTAAAGTACAATTTCCTTTAAGAGCACACAGAGGTGACAGTCAGTCTGTGACTGGTTTCTGCCTCTTTCTCCAGATCCCCAATAAGACTCCCCACTGGCACAGCTATAGGGTTAAGATCTCAGTGGAGTGGTCAAGCCAAAACCTCCAGCACCCTCTCTGTCCAACCAGTGCTTCATGTCCCTGCCCATGTAGCTGACACACATACACACACTTTGAGATTTGGTTTATATACAAACACACAGACACTCCTAGGGAAGGCTGGTACAGGTTTACTAGCTATGCCCCCTTCTGCCCAGACTATAAGGTAGTTATCACTACCACCAACTACTACTTATCAGCTAATCTAAGGCCCTTACAAAGGGTGCCTGATCCTACTGTGTAGTGTTACTATTATCCAAATGGTAGGTGTGACCAAGAGCAAGGCTATTAGAATGGCCTATACAGTGTCACCAAATATATATATATATATATATATATATATATATATATATATATACACAAGTACGCTAAGAGCTTAAATATTGCTAAACAAACCAGTCACAATTAAAATGTTTAAATATATTTAATAAATAATAAAAGAACAAGACAATACTCAGTCAACACAGTAAATGTAGAGTTCAGAATCACAGGAAATATTTTAAAACAACATTGCAAGACAGTCTCAAATAAATACAGAAAACATCTGAACTAATATTTATTATATTCCTATCTGTATCTAAGAGATATCACTGTACCTGTGTTACTTACTATTAGCAAGGCAAGTGCTGATGAGAGGATGTTTACAGGTCCAAAACAAGATACAAAATGCACAGAATTTCTCTCTCAGAGAGTTTTAAAATTAATAATCAACATTACTGCTGGGTTAGCTTGGATGCCATCACTTTTTGTCACCTGCCTTCAGTTCCCAGGCTAACAGAAACTTAACAAAATGTAACATTTCTATGTCTGCTCAGAACTGGAAGTTGCAAAACAAACACTTTTATATTTAAAACCTAGTAATTATTTCTGTTTCAAGACAATAGGAAAACCTCTAGCTCTAGACATTGTGTCTGTTTCACTGAAACTGGGAGATAACACAATTGTAAAACAATCTCAACTTATTTTCTTGAGGTTAACTCAGTGTATTCCAGCTTCTACTATTAAAACATACATTTGTACAGGTATATAGTTTATTTAAATTTCTGTTCTTTTCCAGTAGGGTGCACTGCGGTTACATTCTTGAAGCTCAGTACACAACATACAGTTAAACACACACTTCTGCGCAAGTAGTTGAATGTACACATAACATATAGCTCTCTTACTTTTGTAGGACAAGCATATGACTCATATTGCTATTCGCAAATGACATATGATTATTTACTAAATTCCAGATAGCTAGGTTGGCAATGTCACATCACATTTCTATATAAATCATATTAATATTTTCAAGTGACATATAATTATTTACAAAATTTCAGATAGCTGGACTGGCAGTATTTCCTTGGTGTCACACTCAGTCCTATCACTGTCCCTTGTACACTCACCAATGTTAAAGACTATCAGAAAGAAATTCATTCAAATAGACACATTTCACAATACCCACTCACCTGATCACCTAGCATCCAGAGACTCTCTGTTAAAAGACCTTCCCAGTCTATAAATGTAATACCACACCTGGGGATGTAGAGCAGGAGGAGGGGCACTATTCTTTTACACATTTCTCTTAAGAATTAAACAGTGCCTCACTTTACCTTACATTTTAACTCTACCTCAGATTCCAAATTATCAAAATAATCTCATCCATCAACAATTTGTTATTGCATGAGACAGCCTATTTACCATCATCCTCAACAATTCAGAACTTTCATCACTAATTAACAACATAGCCTGTAACTGTCCCAAGCAAAGGTTTTATCCCTGGAGCCATCAACACTGACATTCTAGGATGATATCAGCAAGAACTAGGTGAATATTTTTTTGACCTACAGCTCATCCACCTAATAGAAGAACATATACTTCCCGACTTTACTCTCATCATCACTAATGAAAATACCTCCTTATAAACAGCAAACCATCCATTATTTCATCCTTTATCATCCACCCATTCCTCTAGTGACCACTTCTTGTAACCTTCAGCATTAGCATTAGAAGCAAGCTATCTCACAAAATTATATAATTTAGTCCAAAAGCATCCTTCTAAATTTATCCAATGCAGCAATTGATTACTCACCTATATTATAATCCAAAGACGTAACCACAGTAGCTAAAACCCTCACTCATACCATTCTACAGATAAAAGACAGTGTTTCTCTACTATTACATGATATTTAAATATTATGACTAAAGAACTCAAACCATTTGATACAAGTATGTAGTGAAGCGTGATACACTTGGAAAAGTGACTCAACCCTGAGACATGAAACAGGTACACCCTACTCAGGAACTTAACCAAATAATCCATTAGGCAACATAAAACCTGACTTTGCAAAGCCAAAACAAGTCATTTTGGTACACTCCTCCAAGTAATTCTAGCATAGTGTTAACCTCCCTGTGGCTGGAAAAGACCATACAACAACACAGAAAACACAAATGAAAGTCTTTTTGTCATCAACTTTCTCTGTGAATTCATTTAAGCATCCCTCTTTCTCCACACCACCCAACCTTTTACCCCTGAGTCCACCACCCTTACATGTTCCAATTCTACTTCAGAGCAGTCTGAGCTGAAAACATTGACCCATTACTTTTTATTATTTTATTTTATTTATTTACCATTTGTTAACCGGGGAAGTCCAACTTGAAATAAAGCCAATTTTCAGTGGAGGCCCGGGGAGAAATGCTCCAGACATGTCTCTTTTTTTTTTTTGCTTACTTGAAGAAATCCCTCATCATGTACCAAGAGGAGCAGATAATTTCTGCTCATAGTTTGGCTTTTACTGCAGAGAAGTCATTGTTCCACCCCTTATGTATATTCACACCCTCTGTCTCACTACAAATTCTATACCTAACTTACTGAAAATACCTTAGTCAAATCACTATCAAAGCAATAAAACCTGACCCAAACCTCTCACTTTCATTCTATTTCCATTCTACCAATATTAATGGAAATTCTAGAAAATATAGTATTCAAACAGCTATCTATCTGTTTATAGCAGTACAAACATACATGCACACTTACAAATATCTCAGGCATTGGCAATAATGCCCATCTAGCCTCTCAATATACCAAAATGGTAATTCCCATAATAAGTGCCCAGGTAATTTGATAGTCTTTTCCATGCATCAGCTTCCTCTCTCAGAGAACCAATTTGAAAACCTTGCATGCCCATGTAATCTTCTACATAGGTAATCTAATGATTCTCTACAAATTTTTAATAGCCCCAAACATTCCCAGAAGTAATTGACTCTAAATACTTTATATAATTGAATGTGTCATCTTAAATATCTACGAGACACTGTACAAGTTCAGATAATTTCGTCTTTCATAATAACTTAAATGTTCACATCCATGGCACCCTTAGTGCATTTCCACTGCATTCTTTCCAATTTACTAATGCTTGTTTTCTTATGTTTTCCCTATTGTTATTTCATACTCATGTTAAGGTATAATGTAACTAAAAACATTGATTCAGCATTTCTGATTTTCTAGACGTTATACATCTTTTTATACACTCTATAGTTCTATAACTAGTAAAAAAAGACAAAAAGAAAAACTGTTGCAAAACACAAAAATGCCAAGCAGGAAAAGGAGGATGAACCACTCCACAGTAAACAAATGCACATATTCAGGCCAAATTCAATAAAACCAATACTGGAATTTATTGAAGAGACTAAAACAAATGATAAGCACTTTCGTCCTGACCACTTCAGAACTTCATCAGATAATAAATGTAATCACACATTCCATATAGTCAAAAAAACTGGGTAGAAAAGTCATTAACAACTAATAAATTATTTTAAATGATAACCCCCTTAAAGGAAAAGACATGTAAAAGACTGTACTGTATAAGTAACATACCATATGCTTATCATTTGTTTTGTCCTACTGTACTAGTTGTACCAGTCAAACAAATGCTGGATTTCCTTTGCACTATAATTCATAGTCCCACTTTGTCATTGCAGTAAAGATCTAAACATCACAAACCAACACAGGATTATTTCCCCAAAGCTTTGGATTGTCCTCTCTATAGTCTGTCCAAATTTATACCTGACTAGGTCCCTTGGGATGGCAAGAGTTGGCATGTCTAACATGTAAACCTTTTTAGCAAGAAACAATGAAAATCAGAGGTAACACAGCAAAATATAAATCAAAGTAAATCTTCCTGACTACAGGCTATCCCTATCATTCTATAAACAGTGAAAAAACAAGGTAAAAATAAAATATAAATTAAAATAAAACTTCTCTTACTAGGCAGTTGCACAGCCAATCACAAACCAACACAGGATTGTTTCAGATAAGTTCTGGACTGTTCTCACTACAGTCTATGAAAATTGTTGTTGACCAAGCCTCTTGGTATGCCTAGTTTACTTGTCTAAAATCTATCCCTTTCTAACAGCACTTTGCCTAATATTATGTATTTCATCATTCCAGTCATTAAAGTATGTATCAACAGTTCTTCAAGTTGTGCCAGTTGCACATGTGTAGTCATCATCGATAAGTCTAGATTTCCTGCTAATACTGGAAAGCGAATCATCCAACTTTTGACATGAGGTACACAAGTCCCCAGTGTTATTAGCTTTAAATATAGATAGTATTTGTACATTTTACAAGATATTTATGCTTTAATGGCCTACTCATTCAAGGAATGCATTTTCGTCTGCAAATAAATAAAGAATTCTAAAAGAAAAGAATAATCAAAATCAGTTACCACACAATTCAAAGAGATTTTAATTCAACTTCTTTGACAAACATCACAAAAATAATAAGCAACTACATATTAAATTAAGTACAATAAATGTGTCTCTCTGTCCTACTGTACTAGTTGTGCCAGTTAAACAAATGCTGGATTTCCTTTACACTATTGTTGAGAGTCATGCTTCGTCATTAGCTGACTAGGTCCCTTGGGATGGTGAGAGTTTGCATGTCTAACATGTATACCATTTTAACACCAAACTGTGAAAATCAGAAGTAACATACAAAATATAAATCAAAGTAAATCTTCCTGTCTACAAGTTATCCCTATCATCCTATAAACAGTGAAAAACCAAGGTAAAAATAAACTATAAATCAAAATAAACCTTCTCATACCAGGCAATTGCACAGCCAATCACAAACCAACATAGGATTGTTCCATATAAGTTCTGGACTGTTCTTGTTACAGTCTGTGAGAAGTTGTAGTTTACCGGGCTTCTTGGTATGCTTAGTTTGCTTGTCTAAAATCTATCCCTTTCTAACAGTGAAAATCAGAGGTAAAAATGAAATATAAATCAAATTAAGTATTCCTGCCAACAAGCTATCCCTTTATTCCTACTAACAATGAAAAAGAGAGGCAAATATATATATATATATAAATAAGTCTTCTCTTAACAGGGAATTGTACAAAACAAATTACACTTTATTCATCTGCATTTACTGTATTTGTGTTTCTTCCTACTTTATTACTTTATTTTGCTTTTGCTGCTTATTCTTAAAAGTATTCAATTGTATTTATTCTGCTACATTTATCACTGCTTGTTAGTAGCCTGATTAAATTGTAACTGTTATTCTAAGCCTTTTGGTTTAAAAAGTTGGCTTGCAGGCTAGTTGTTCTACATTGGGAAGGTTTGTGGTCTATGCTCTTGTGGCAGAAGAGGTAGCTTACATCATTCTAAGTATTGCTGGTTGAAGGCTTATTGTGTCTGTTATCCTAAAAGTGTCTTAGTTCTGGTTTAATCACTTGAACAGGAGAGGGTAGATTCTGTACTTCTTAGCTGAGAATTGCTGTTTGAAGGCTTATTGTGCCTGCTTATTTGAACTGTTTCTTTCTAAAATTGATGCACCTTGTTTGCTGTAGCTTAGACTAGATTCAGATCTGATGAATCTAGCTCTATTTGTATAACTTGAGCACTAATCCAGGCCATCTTTTTGGAGAGGGTTCCCCTGCACCTTAGTGGTAGGAGTGTGCAGTTAGATGATTTGAAGGTTTCTAGAACAGGACTCAGTTTTGAGCTTTTTTTGGTTAACTGGTTAATTTGCTTAAATCAGTTTGATCTTGTTTGTTGCCATTTATATTTAAATGTGTATCGGTTTTCCTGTGTTAAATCAACCTAAACAGAGTTTAAATATCTTTAGCATAGTCGGGTTACAGGTTTTGCTGTATCCAGATCTGTTTGTGTGATTCCTGTGTTTCCTGGTACGCCATCTTGTGTTGACCGGGGCCTGCCTGCACTTAGTGGGAGTAAGTGAACTGGTTGGAACTGGTCTGGCATAGGGTGTTTAGCTAAGACCTCAGGGACAAGGGTTGACTGGTCAATTCCAGTGTTTCTGTTTTACTTTCATTTTTGTGGTAATTAAACCTTGCATTTGCATGGATTTGTGCTTGTTTTCCACATTGTGCACCACTGATGCACTGTTTTAAATCTTTGTGAGTTATCTCAGCTGCATTTTTTCCCTTATCAGTACTCCTCTGTAAGTGAGGACCTCATTTTTAGCTACTGTATTGATTTTATCCTGCTCTACTTACACCTATAGGTACTCTCCTCAGATAGTACCCACTCTAATATCCCTGACCTCACTTCCACGGATTCTGACAACCATGGATGGAAAGCTTCCAATGGTTTTTCCTGCTAGTCTGGTTGATATGAGCATCCTGAGACAGTGTAGCAACAGCCTTATGAAGATGCACAACCCTCTACTACTATCACCTAGGAACACAATATGTGAGGAATGCAATTACATTAAGAACATAGATTCCTTGCTATCTCAGTCACAAGCCAGTACATCTGGCATTGGGAAGGTTGTCTGCACAAACACTGCATACACCACACCTGTAACACCACCCACACCTGTACAACATACTCCTACATATGTGGAGCTTCTCAACAAAAACATACTTACACAAAATAGACTTCCAAAGCAAACACACACACACACACACACACACACACACACACACACACACACACACACACGCATCATGACCCACAGCACCAAGCATCACACATAGTAAACATCCCTGTGTCTCACAGCCTCTAAGGCCCAGCCACAAACCCAACATACTAGTCATAAGAGACTCTATTGTGAGACACACATATGTGCCCCTCACCAGGCTAGACAAGGAGAAAGTCATGGTAAGTTGCTTGTCAGGTGCTATAATCTACCATATCACACATGCATTCAAGTCTCTTAACAACAGGTACTGTTATGGCTCTGTCATAGTCCATGTCGGTATGAATGACTTGAGCTGTACCTCTCTGGATTATATGAAGAAAGAAACGATTGTGCTCACTGCATATGTGTCCCAGGCAGGTAGGTCCCTAGCCTTAAGCATCCTACTAGCATAACCCAGAATGATGCTTCAATACAAATAGAAAATGATTGACTTTAACAATTGGCTTAGTTTCTGGTGTCATTCCAAGGGGATCCAGTACCTGACAGCCTGGTAAGACGTGACTGACAGACCATGATGCTTTGCCAGAGATGGCCTTCATCTGTCTCCCCTGGGCTTTAGGCTTCTGGAAAAGGCTCTTGCCTCCACCATAGTTCCTTTTTTAGGCAAAGTCATGAGCACAAAATTACCAACATGAAAAATTCTTCTAAATGAAATTTAAAGGTCATGCTGCTAAACACTAGGAGTCTTAGCATAAAATTGGACTCATTGCAAGCATTCATTGCCTGGAGGATGCCAACATTTGTGCAGCCACTGAAGCCTGGTTCAAAGCTGTGGAGAGAACCCCAGCCTTACCTGGTTACTCATTCTTCCATACTTTCAGACCCCAAATGGAGGGATACAAAGCCTAAAGGAGATGGAGTTTCAGTATTCGTCAAAGACATACACAGCTCCAGGCTGGTCAAATGGTATGATACACAGGAGACACGCCAAATGCAATTAACTGTCGACAAAACACCTGTTCAAATCATAGCTAGATACAGAACCCCAACCATGACTCAAGACACCCACTCCACCTATCTGGGGTTACTTGAATCCATCAAGATACAACCCTCTAGCCTGATCTTGGATGACTTTAACTATCCAACCATACAGTGGAAGACCTATTTGAGCCCAAGCATGAATGCCCAGAGATTCCTTGACTTTGTCTATGCCAGTGCATTGGATCAGCGGGTCGACACGCCTATGAGAGGTGAAAATATCCTGGACCTGGTACTAACTAACATGAGTAGCCACTGTAGCTCCCTACAGTGTCATCTTCCTTGGTAAGATCTAACCATAAAGTGATCATCATTAAAGTCACCATCTCCCCTGAACCCCCCCCCCCCCTTGTCAGAGTCAAACAATAAAACCATTCCAAAGTAGACTACAGTCTCCTGAGAGCAGGTATAAGCAACTTCTCAGCCACTGTCCTTTCAGTAGGAGCAAGCACTAATGTCCAAGCTTACACCCAAAAAATATATGAGCACCTACATAGATGCATGGACTCAGCAATACCTGACAGGACCAAATTATCTTCCTCAAGGAAGAGTAAATCTGTCTGGTGGACAGCAGCAATAAACAAACTCTGTAATAAAAGGAAATAATTGCTGTACAGGACCAATTGCCAAGTTGTAAGCAATCTCCCCTTTGTCTGAACAAGCAAATAAGTTCAGTGGTGAATTCCTCTAAGGCTAACTTTGAGTTCGTATTGGCCACATCCACTAAGGACAATCACAAGACCTTCTTCACATACATCTGCAGTCTGAAAGGCAACACCCAAATCTGCTCTGAAATGGTGCTCAATAACACCACATGCACAAATGCCATAGATATAGCCAACCTACTAGCAGACAGGTTCAGTGAAAATGTCACTCTCCTGCCCCCCCATCAGTAAACCAGGACATCCCCAGCACCTGCCCCACTCCCCTCCTCACCAGGGAGCAAGTGTTTAATGCTGTCTCAAAGGTGAAAAATACAGTCTCCATGGGACCCAACAACATCCCTGGCTGTATCCTGCATGAACTCAGGCATGAGCTGTTAGCTGCATTAAGCACCCTATTCAACAAAAGCCAGAGCATTGGCTTCATCCCAGCTGAATGGAGGACAGCCACTGTGATCCCACTATACAAAGATGGAGTGTCCACTGACTCAGGAAATTATAGACCCATCAGCCTAACTAGCCTGATCTGCAAGGACATGGGACACATTATCATAGACCTTATAAACAAGGACATTGGCAACCTCTAAATGCTTGACATCACACAGTTTTTTTTTCAAAGGGAGAATGTGCCTGTTAAACTTGATCAACATCTTCAAAACAGTCACCAGAGCCATGGACGAGGG
This sequence comes from Protopterus annectens, assembly GCF_019279795.1. NCBI lineage: Eukaryota > Metazoa > Chordata > Ceratodontiformes > Protopteridae > Protopterus > Protopterus annectens. Next base: position 1,324,259,685 of record NC_056726.1, read on the forward strand.
GAACATGGTGCACAGTGCCTACCTTGACCTAGCCAAAGCCTTCACAACTATTCCCTATTTAATCTGAAACCACACAAAAGACCAGTGAAAACAGCTCTACTTTCCAAAATAAGAATTTAATAAAAGCCTTTTAGTTGTCTCTCCTCTCCTAGCGCCTCGGCTGCAAGCCTTTACAGAGTAAAAAAGTGAAGCTCACTCACACAGTCCTTTTATACAGCTGCCATATCAATTAACAATTCATTACATAATAAAATCAGTTCCTAATTGTTAAGCTAACAATTAACCCATGAAGTTCTGCCAATTGCACTCTTTATTCATTCCTAAAGGCTGCAAAGTTTCATATTTCATTATTAAAATTGCTTCCTTTCTTCTTAAAATCTTTTTCAATACATTTTCATCTCCATATCTGTTATATACTTGTTCCAAAATAGTGATTTTCATATTGTCTATTATACCCCCATGTTCTGAATGAAAATGTTCTGCCACTGGGCTGCTCATCTTCCTATTTTTAACATCCCTAACATGTTCTTTTATTCTCTCAGCCAGACTTCTTTTAGTTTCCCCAATATAGCCTTTGCCACAAAAGCATTTTATAAGATATATAATCCCCCTGCTAGTGCAGTTAAATGTTCCTATAGTATTAAAACTTTTCCCCTTAATATCTTCAGCTTCTCTGATTATGTAAGGGCATATTGCACACTTTCCACAGGGAAAGTTCCTTCCTTGTTATTGCACATGCTAGCTTCTGTGTTGGTCTCTCAAACCTGCCTCTTACTAAAAATCCTTCAAACTTCTCCCTCTCTGGAAAGAAATAGTAAGCTCAACATTCACCAAAGGTACCTCCCTTCTTGTCTTGTTCCAACTATTTTTATCATTTCATTAAATACTTTAGAAAAATAGTATATTTTGTGACAAAAACATTTTGAACATTCTCCTTGTAATTTGTAACTACATGCTGACTATTTTTGTCCTTGTTCCCATAATCTTGTTTTTGCTACTTTTCCAAATACTTTATTATAACTTAGTTTCACTTGATTTGGGTCATAACCTCTCTCCATGAATTTATTGCAAACCTTGTCACACTCTACTTCTGCTTCCCTAACATTGGTACATAGCCTTTTGACTCTTAGCATTTCCCCATATGGGATAGATTTCAATGTATGTTCTGGGTGGCAGATAGTAGCATGTACCATCCTACTCATTTGTTCAAACTTCCTATATATTTTAGCTTGAATTTTTTTGCCTACTTGCCCCTTCAAATTTATGTCCAAATAATTGATTTCTTCTCCCATATGGATATCATCAAATTTGATTTTCTATTCATTGTTGTTCAAATATTGTATAAATACCTTAGCTTCCTCTCTATCACCCTTACAAATAAAAATCAAACCGTCGATAAAACGAAAATATTGTATTACATGACCCCTAAAAAAACTATTTCTATAGACATGTTCTAACTCAAACAGTCCCATGAACAAATTGGCATACGCTGGGGCGAAGGCTGCCCCATTGCAGTTCCCATTTTTTGTTTATAATGTCCCATCAAATTCAAAATGTTGTTAACTAAACAAAATTTAATAACTCCATTATATACTGAGTCCTTGGTGACTCTTTCAAAAATATTGCACAGCCCTCAAACCCAGTTCATGGGTAATACTGGTATAAAGACTAACTACATCCACTGTGATGAAAAACATGTCTTTTGTCCAGACTGTCTGTTTTATTTTATCCAGTAAATCATATGAATCCTTAATATATGTTGTTACCTTGGTTACCTCTCCTATTAATATTTCATGCAAAGACTAGCCACCTTGTGTAAGGAACCCTTTGCTGATGCTATAGGTGCCTGGGGATGGAAAAAGTTTTATGCAGTTTGGGACACAAAAATTTTGCTATAGTACTATTTTATATACAATTTATTATTTATGTCCTAGCTGTAAAATAGCATAACCTTTCCCTTTCCTTAACAATTTGTATAGTTCCTCTTGTGCCTGTTTAAGAATATTTTCCTGCACTTTACTATAAACTCCTTCATTCTTCAAATGTTCTAAACACATGTTATAATAGTCCTGTGCATTCAATATAACTTGCCCCCTTGTCTGATGGTTTAAACACTATATTTCTGTTCTGACTCATATCCTGTAATTTGCACCATTCTTCCTTATTCAAGTTGTAACTCCTATTTTCTTAATAATAGGTTTTAGTTCTCTCTCCACAAAAACTGTGTCGCATTACTAAAGCGTTGTGTATGTGCATTTTTAGTTGGGCAAAATGTATTTGCTTTAATCTTACTAAGGTCAAACAATGTATAAGCATTGCTTTCTGTTTCAGACTCACATGTGAAATAGTTGTCCTCACTTGTTACTGAATCGCTTGAACTTTCTAAACAATCATCTTCCTTTTTTTGATTAAAGAAATATTCTTTTAAATACATTTTCCTTACCAGCTCTAGAATTTTTCCCTTAACTTCATAGAGTCTAGGTAACACTGTGGGTATGAATTTCAGTCCTTTCTCTAGGACATTCATTTTCAACACAGTGGAAATGAATGTCCTAGAGAAAGGACTGAAATTCATACCCACAGTGTTACCTAGACTCTATGAAGTTAAGGGAGAAATTCTAGAGCTGGTAAGGAAAATGTATTTAAAAGAATATTTCTTTAATCAAAAAAAGGAAGATGATTGTTTAGAAAGTTCAAGCGATTCAGTAACAAGTGAGGACAACTATTTCACATGTGAGTCTGAAACAGAAAGCAATGCTTATACATTGTTTGACTTTAGTAAGATTAAAGCAAATAATACATTTTGCCCAACTAGCAAAAATGCACATATACAACGCTTTAGTAATGACACAGTTTTTTGTGGAGAGAGAACTAAAACCTATTATTAAGAAAAACAGGAGTTACAACTTGAATAAGGAAGAATGGTGCAAATTACAGGATATGAGTCAGAACAGAAATATAGTGTTTAAACCATCAGACAAGGGGGGCAAGTTAGTTATATTGAATGCACAGGACTATTATAACGTGTTTAGAACATTTGAAGAATGAAGGAGTTTATGGTAAAGTGCAGGAAAATATTCTTAAACAGGCACAAGAGGAACTATACAAATTGTTAAGGAAAGGGGAAAGGTTATGCTATTTTACAGCTAGGGACATAAATAATAAATTGTATATAAAAAATAGTACTATAGCAAAATTTTTTTGTGTCCCAAAACTGCATAAAAACTTTTTCCATCCCCCAGGCCTCTATAGTATCAGCAAAGGGTTCCTTTACACACAAGGTGGCTAGTCTTTTGCATGAAATATTAATAGGAGAGGTAACCAAGTTAACATCATATATTAAGGATTCATATGATTTACTGGATAAAATAAAACAGACAGTCTGGACAAAAGACATGTTTTTCATCACAGTGGATGTAGTTAGTCTTTATACCAGTATTACCCATGAACTGGGTTTGAGGGCTGTGCAATATTTTGAAAGAGTCACCAAGGACTCAGTATATAATGGAGTTATTAAATTTTGTTTAGTTAACAACATTTTGAATTTGATGGGACATTATATAAACAAAAATGGGAACTGCAATGGGGCAGCCTTCACCAGCTGATGCCAATTTGTTCATGGACTGTTTGAGTTGGAACATGTCTATAGAAATAGATTTTTTAGGGGTCATGTAATACAATATTTTCGTTTTATCGACGATTTGATTTTTATTTGTAAGGGTGATAGAGAGGAAGCTAAGGTATTTATACAATATTTGAACAACAATGAATATAAAATCAAATTTGATGATATCCATATGGGAGAAGAAATCAATTATTTGGACATAAATTTGAAGGGCAAGTAGGCAAAAAATTCAAGCTAAAATATATAGGAAGTTCGAACAAATGAGTAGGATGGTACATGCTACTAGCTGCCACCCAGAACATACATTGAAATCTATCCCATATGGGGAAATGCTAAGAGTCAAAAGGCTATGTACCAATGTTAGGAAGCAGAAGTAGAGTGTGACAAGGTTTGCAATAAATTCATGGAGAGAGGTTATGACCCAAATCAAGTGAAACTAAGTTATAATAAAGTATTTGGAAAAGTAGCAAAAACAAGATTATGGGAACAAGGACAAAAATAGTCAGCATGTAGTTACAAATTACAAGGAGAATGTTCAAAATGTTTTTTGTCACAAAATATACTATTTTTCTAAAGTATTTAATGAAATGATAAAAATAGTTGGAACAAGACAAGAAGGGAGGTACCTTCTTGGTGAATGTTGAGCTTACTATTTCTTTCCAGAGAGGGAGAAGTTTGAAGGATTTTTAGTAAGAGGCAGGTTTGAGAGACCAACACAGAAGCTAGCATGTGCAATAACAAGGAAGGAACTTTCCCTGTGGAAAGTGTGCAATATGCCCTTACATAATCAGAGAAGCTGAAGATATTAAGGGAAAAGTTTTAATACTATAGGAACATTTAACTGCACTAGCAGGGGGATTATATATCTTATAAAATGCTTTTGTGGCAAAGGCTATATTGGGGAAACTAAAAGAAGTCTGGCTGAGAGAATAAAAGAACATGTTAGGGATGTTAAAAATAGGAAGATGAGCAGCCCAGTGGCAGAACATTTTCATTCAGAACATGGGGGTATAATAGACAATATGAAAATCACTATTTTGGAACAAGTATATAACAGATATGGAGATGAAAATGTATTGAAAAAGATTTTAAGAAGAAAGGAAGCAATTTTAATAATGAAATATGAAACTTTGCAGCCTTTAGGAATGAATAAAGAGTGCAATTGGCAGAATTTCATGGGTTAATTGTTAGCTTAACAATTAGGAACTGATTTTATTATGTAATGAATTGTTAATTGATATGGCAGCTGTATAAAAGGACTGTGTGAGTGAGCTTTACTTTTTTACTCTGTAAAGGCTTGCAGCCGAGGCGCTAGGAGAGGAGAGACAACTAAAAGGTTTTTATTAAATTCTTATTTTGGAAAGTAGAGCTGTTTTCACTGGTCTTTTGTGTGGTTTCAGAATAATTTGCTTTTGGATAGTGGTTATTTTATTCCCTATTTAAGCATAATAGATAAACTCTCCCAGCTATGCATCAACCCTTTTGTTACCAGATGGGTAGCTAACTGGCTGACTGATAGAACCCACTCAGTCAAAATAGGGGAAGCCACCTCTAGTAGTAGACTTGAAACAAGTGGTGTACCCCAGGGATCAGACTTGAGGCCTCTACTGTTTGGGATATTGTTTTCTGAGGTGCAAGCCAAAACCAGTGGTCTGTGGCTGACCAAGTTTGTAGATGACTGTAAGCTGGGTACTGTCTTGAACTTCCCTAGTGATGTGAACATCCTCCTAGAGGGCCTTACCCAAACAAATGACTGGTACCAGAGGCATGGCCTCAAACTGAATGCCAAGATATGCATCATTATCCCCTTTGGAGAAAACAAAGTCCCCACTAATTATCACATTAATAACAACATACTAAGCATGCAATCAGTCGTGAGGGACTTGGGCAGGCAGGTGATAGCAGCCTGACTTCTGGCCACAATGTTGCCTCCATTATAGAAAAGGCTTTCTACATGGCCCACCTCATAATTAAGGGTATCTCACCCAGGAATAAGGAGGTCATAACATCCCTGTTCTCCTTCCTTATCAGACCCATTATTGAGTACAGTGCCTCCTTCGGCATATACCTTGCCAAGTATATGCAGCCACTGGAGAGATCACAAAGGTTCTTGACCAGGAAAATCCAGGGTCTCAAGCACCTGTCCTATACTGATAGGCTAAAAACCCAGTCCCTCTATGCAGTCTCATACAGACTGCTCAGAGGTGACCTGTGTCTGGCATACAAGGCCATCTCAGACCCAGCCTTGATGGAGTTGCTGCATATCCATAAGTCAAACTCCACTCGCCCAACCCATACACAAGTCCTCAACCTGCTCTGTGACATTAATTAACTTGTTGGCAGGATAGATTTTTGACCCAAAGATTCCCCCATCTATAGAATAGACTCCCTCTCCATGTCAAGCATAGTACCTCTCTAGCCCTCTTTAAGAGGTCCTGGGACGATTGGATGGGAAACAGAAAATACACCCCTGGGATCCCACCTGTGTCCCTGCTGGACAGGGGAAACAGATGCTGACTTTGTGGGAACATGGGCAAAATTCTTGGCTAGGCTTATAAGGGCCGCCAGGCCAGTAGCCTAGTATCATCCTATGAACCTATGAGTTTATCACAAACCAACAGAGGATTGTTTCAGATAAGGTCTAGACTCTCCTCCCTACAGTCTGTGTAAATTTATAGTTGAACATGCCTCTTGGAATGCCTACAGTTTGATTGTCTAAAACCTATCCCTTTCTAACAACAAACAGTGAAAATCAGAAGTAAAATAACAAAATGTAAATCAAGGTAAATATTCTTGTCTACAAACTGTCTCTTTCTTACCAAAAACATTGCAAAAAAGAGACAAACCAACAGAGGATTTTTTCAGCTAAGCTCTGCACTCATCTACCTTAAAACAGCATAAATTCTGTTCTGAAAGGTGCACTATGACTGCTCATTGGCACAACAGACACTTTTGGTGTAGAAGGATGTGTGTTCTGTTAGACAGATCAATTGCTGACACTACAGTGCAGCATAATGGGGGTGCTGCACTCTTGAGTGCAGTGTCTTTAATATGAGACTTTAAACCAAGGCTCCATCTGTTTAAGTTGATAGTAGCTCAGGTGGATGTAAAAGTTCCCATGATGTGTATTGAAAAGAGTAGGAGCCCTTTATTTATATACAGAAAGAACGCTTAATTTACAGCATATGTACATATATATATATATATAAATATTTACAAATGTACCGATACACAAATCTATTTACACATATTCATAATTTTCTTTACAATCATAAAAAAGTTTCATCCCTATTAGAACCACACTCCTTTTTCCATAGCATGTGATTTTACTTAATATTGTTGCTAAAAGCCATTTACCATTAAACATAATTTCATTTATTCTTTCATTCCATACAACCCATATAATATAAAATGACTGTTTGTCTATTCTTTTAACATATTCTTTACTTCTGTTCTTATAATATCCATATAATATCCATATTTAATTATATCCATGTTTATTTTATCCACTTGTTTTATATCTTCAAAAAATCTTCTTTATGTAGTTTTCCTATAACATTTTTACTCTTTTGCATTTCAAAAACATATGGCCCATAGTTTATTCTTAACAATGTAAACATATTCTATTACTTTTCTTTTTATATGGCATATTTTCTTTTACTGAGAATTTATCTATTACCAATCTCCACAATCATTCTTCTTTTTGACTCTACATTTTCTTTTTATTTTTATAGCTTTAATTTTTTCATCTGTTAGATTTTCCTATGGTTTTAGATAGTATGTTTTATCACTGCATTTTTATACCCTACTTTTTGTATATCATCAATTTTTATTTTCCAAAAAAATATTTTTTCTTGTTAAAATTTTTATTTTTTAATTTATACATTCTTTTTACTCTTTTACTTTTTTTACCATTTTGCAGAATTTATCATAGCTATATTTATAAAATGTTACTACTAATTTCTCATGTTTTTCATTTATCCACTTCATCACTTTGTACACATTTAATAGGGTCATGGGTAGGTACTAGGCTATCTGCCCAAAGGCATTTATAAGCCTAGCTGGAATGTGTTGGTTTCGCTGCCCCCTTAGATTAGTTCCCTGTGCCTCTGTCCAGTAGAGCCATTGAAGTGATCCCTGGGGTAAACTTTCTGTTTCCCATCCACTCATCAAGGTTTCTCTTGAAGAGGGTTAGTGAGGAGCTCTGCCTAAAGTAGATTGGAATCTTGTTCCAGAGCATGGGAAGTCTCTGGGACAGGAATATATCCCTCCAGCACATCCTATTTATTGTTGTGGTGAAGTTTAGATCCCTGGAGCATGTGGCTCGAGGGGATATGGTTTTCTTTAGGTGGAGCATGTCCATCAGTTCTGGGTCAGACATAGCCTTGTATGTCAGGCAGAGATCACCTCTGAGTAGGCAGTATGCAACCGAGTACAGCTGGAGATTCTTCAGTCGAGCTGCATAGGGCATCTGCTTGAGGCCAGTTATCCTCTTGGTGAGGTACTTCTGTGGTCTTTCCAGTTGTTGCAGGTGTCTTTTAATGTACATCCCAAATGGGGCATTATACTGTATGATGGGTCTGATGAGTGATGCGTAGAGGGGCCCAATGACCTCTTTCAATCTGGATGAAAACCATTTTGTGATTAGGTGGGCCACATAGAAGGATTTTCTAACCACTTTGGCAATGTGATTATCAAAGGAGAGGTTACTATCTACTTGGGTCCCCAGATCCCTTATTACATCTTCTGTATTTTGAGGGCTACCACCTATATGGTAGTTTGTGGGTACTTTGTTTTTTCCAAAGGGGATGACTGTGCACTTTTTGGCATTTAGCTTGAGGTCATGGTTTTGACACCAGGTATCTGTCTCAGTGAGACCCTTTTGGAGGATGTCTGTGTCAACCGGAGAGTCAATTATAGCCCCTAGTTTGCAGTCGTCTGTGAACTTGGTCAGCCATAGTCCTCCTCTGCTTGCCTGTACCTCTGATAAGTATATGTCGAACAGGAGGGGTCCTAGGACTGAGCCCTGGGTAACGCCACTTGTAACCGGTTTAGAGTCGGACCTAACTCCCGCAACTCATGTGGGTTCTGTCTATGAGCCAGTTGGCAACCCATCTCATGACGTAGGGGTTTATGTTCAGGCTGGTGAGCTTGTCTATAATACCTGAGTGGGGAATGGTGTAGAAGGCCTTTGCGAGGTCTAGGTAGGCTGTGTGGACCACCTTTCCCTCGTCTATAGCCTTGGTAACTGTCTCAAAGAAGTCCACCAGGTTTAGGAAGCATGATTTGCCCTTAACAAAGCTGAACTGTGTAGGGTCCAGTGTTTGGAGGTTCCCAATGTCTCTGTTAATGAGATCCATGATGATACACTCCATAGCTTTGCAGACCAAGATAGTCAGGCTTATGGGGTGATAGTTCCTGGGGTCCATTGTGGCTCCACCTTTGTAGACTGAAATAACCGTTGCTGTGTGCCACTCTGTGGGCATGTAGCCTGTGGATAGGCTGCGTTTAAACAGTATGTTTAGGTGAGGGGTTAGTTCATCTTTGAGCTCATGTAGTACACAGCCTGGGACACCGTCCGGTCCCATTGATGCTGTGTTTTTGGCTTTGGAGAGGGCTGTTTTAACCTGAGTGTCTGTAATTTTAGGGGCACTACATTCTTCTGGTATAGTTATGGGCCCTTTTGGGGGTGAGAGGGGGGTAAAGTTTGCACTGAACCTGTCTGTCAGGATGTTGGCTATTATCGGTCGGTTCAGTGCATTTTGTGCCATTCTGCACTAACTCCGAGCAGATCTGAGAATTGCCACTTAGATTCTTGACATAGCTAAAGAATGCTTTGTGGTTATCTTTGGCAATTTTTCTTTCGAAGCTAGCCTTGGATGATTTTATGAGGGAATGTAGTTTTTTGCTGATACTGATCAGGGATGTCTTCCCTTCTTGTGATTTTATTCTTTTCTGTACTAGTTTCCTCCTTCTATTGTATAGCTTATTTATGGCAGGGGTCCACCAGACTGGTTTCCTTTTCTTGGAGGAGTGAGTCTTGGTTTTGTTTGGGATACCACGATCCATGCATTCATGTAGGTGTGCATAGAGTGCATTAGTAAAGGATTTTGCAGCTTGGACAGCGTTATCCTTTAGCATGGGTGCTTTGAAACTTCCCACCTCGGTCTTAAGTAATGTGAAGTTTGCTTTTGAAAAGTTTTTCACTGTGGTTTCTTTGACCGGGGGTGGTGGCAGAATGTGGATATCCAGAGTGATTAGTTTATGGTCAGATCTTACCAGTGAGGGACTGACCTCCAGTGTGGAACACCGGTCACCCATGTTGGTGATGACCAGGTCCAATATGTTGTCACCTCTGGTGGGGGTGTTGACCAGTTGATCCAGAATGTTTGAGTTTATAAATTCTAGAAAATGTTGGGCAAAGGAGTTTGTACTTGAGTAGTTCTCCCAGTTAATGTTTGGGTAATTGAAATCACCCAATATCAGGGTGTTTGGTAGGACCTTTATGTTTCCCAGTATTTCCAGGAATGCAGAGTGGGAGTCCTGGGAAATGGTGGGTGATCTGTAGCGAGCTAAAATTTGAATAGCAGTTTTGCCCGTTGTTAGTTGCACATGGATGATCTCTGAAGCATCGTGCTGTGCCACTAACCTGGAGGTGTGGGTACCCTTGATGAATATGGATACTCCCCCATCTTTTGTATTTCGGTCCGGGTTTTGTGGCCGAAATGTATGGTATGAGTTGTAGCCTGGTAGTGCTAGGGTGCTCTCTGGAGCCTTAAACCAGGTTTCTGTTACTGCACATATATCGATTTTCTCCATACTGAGGAGTGCCTCGAGTGCATGCATTTTGAGGTTTAGACTTCTGGCATTGAGTAACATTAACCTCAGTTTTTTGCTACTTGTGCTATTTACGGCGGTGGATTTGTCTTTTGAGCCTTGCCTAAAAACAGCACTATGGGGGTGGCAAGAGCCTTGACCAGTATTCGAAAGCCTAAGGGTGACAGGTGCAAGCCGTCTCTAGCGAAGCAACATGGCTTGTCGAGCATGTCATCCCAGGCTGACATACACTGGATCCCCTTTGAATGACACCAGAAGCTTAGCCAATTGTTGACATTGATAATTTTTTCTCTATACCGTGGTATCATTCTTGGTGAGGGCAGGATGCTACTCAAGGTCAGGGTCATACCGGCCTGGGCTACGTGATCAGAGAGCTCCTCCATGTCTCTTTTCATGTAGTCCAGGGAGGTATGGTTCAGATCATTTACACCAACATGGACAATGACAGAGTCATATTTGTACTTGTTCTGGAGGGACCTAAGTGCTTGTGTTATGTGGTGGGTCCTGGCACCCAACAGGCAGCTAATAGTAACCTTCTCCTTGTTCAGCCTAGTGAGTGGGACGTCGGTGTGCCTGACTATAGAGTCACCTATTAGTAGTGTGTTGGGTATGTTATTTTGCCTTAAGGGCTGTGATTGCTTGGCACACTGGTTTTGTGAAGTATGTGTTTCATGGTTTGTGTTGGGGGGTGGAGGTTGCTTGGATGTCTGCTTTGGAGGTCTCTGTTGCTTTTGCAGATTTTTATTTAGAGCCCCTGAGTATGTTTTTGTGTATTTATGTGTGATTTTTGCCGGTGCTGATTTCATAGTTCTTTGTGAGACTGGTGGTGTGATGCAAGTAATTCCAATCTCCTCTTGACTGCATGGTCCAGTCTTGGGTTGAGAGAGCTTTGCCTCCAGTTTGGCTGTATATTTGCATCTCTCGCATGTATTAGTGTTTGGTGGAAGGAAGAGAGGGTTGTCTGTGTACATGAGGCAATTGTAACATTGCCTAAAAATGCCCAGATTCACCAGTTGGACCAGTGAGTACACCTGAAACTGCCATTTGGACATGCTGGGATAGGTGCAGTGAACTGTTTTACTGATTGGATGATAAAGTCGAATAGAGACCCTTGTCCTTCTCTACAGTATAGGGGGGTCTAGTGCTAAGGTTTATTAGTGCTTGCTATGAGTTTTGAGCAAGTGCCGGGATGAGAAGTGAATGGTTTGAGTGCTTAAGTTGAAAGTTTGTCTAGTTCCAAAGGAAAAATTGAAGAGTAGACTTTGTGGAGCCAGGAATAGTTATACCCTAGCTAACTGGTGCTGCCCTGCGAGTTTTATAGCAAGGAAATGAAAGAGATAGAAGTTAGCCCAAAATGGCCACTAAACTACTAATTTCTGGACTGAAACCACTCCTCCAAAGACAGATAGGCTGCTCAAAGCTCCCTCTCTCACAGTGAACAGAGAAACTTCCTTCTATCCAAGTAAGGTATGGGCAAACACAGAAACTTGTAACACAGCCCTGAATTCAACACTAACCTGAAAACTAGACTACTAGCTTAGAAAGGAGGGAAAACAAGTACTTTTGTTTTTTTTTTTGTTTTTTTTTCATAAAATACAGCAGATACAATAAAAAAACACTTTAAATGCACAGAAATGGCTATCACACTTGAGTGTGTAACCTACAACAGTTAAACAGGTAATTTAAACACAAAAATTACTTTGTTAAAGTGCAAGCAGTAAAATAAGTACAATATGTAGCTGAAACAAGCTTTTTAAATCACAAAAACTATAGAAAATTGGCGTTTTAGGCAGAATTAGCTAAAGGCAACAAGAAAATGCAGAAAAATGATACTTAATCACACCAAAGTCTCTCTTTTGTCTATAATGAAGCAACATGTACCACTGTGTAAGTGATAAGTTATATGTTCTTCGGAAAAGACAAGTTTATTTCTTGTCTTGTTTTTCCCCTTTGAATTCTACTCACTTATTTATTCCCAAATTTATACCTAACAGAACATTTCATCCATTGTAAAATATATACCCCTATCTTTACTATATCATCTAAACCTTTGCTTTGTCTCTTTATTTAAAACTGTCCCTATCACCTCTAGACACTCATTTGTGCAAATTATTACTTCTTTTATCCAAATTATTTTTTTTTTGCAATTGTAATGTCATCTGCATATGTTAATAAAACTGGAATTTATAACCCTTCAGGTGTTATATACCCTGCCTCCTTCATTTTGTGATTTATTTCACATACTATCACATTCATAATGCAAAGACTATACAACTCATTGGACATCTTTGTTTTATACCAGTCTTCATATGTAATGCTTGGCTTAACCAGCCATTTACAAGTATTTTTACTTAATTATTACTGTATGCTGACATATGTAATTTCCTAACTTTTTCACTTATATTATATTCTTTCATTATTATCCATAAGATTTCATGTCCAACTGTATACAATGCTTTATTATGGCTGCCTGTCCTGATTTTTGCTTCTTTTTCTTTTCAATTCATAATATCATCCACAATTTATCTATCATTAATAATTCTCGATAATCCTTCCCCTTTATACTATGTATGCTATTTTCCATAATGTTTTCCATTTTAGTTTCAAATCTCTTTTGTATTATTTTCATAGAGAGAGATTATAATCATTATTATTCAGTAGTATTGCTCTCCATTTTTAATTATCCCTACCTTCCTTCTTCCATATGAATTTAAGTATTTCACTGTATAATTATTTATGCCTAAAACCTTCATAAACCAATTCATTCAAAATCTTTAAATACATATATATATATATATATATATATATATATATATATATGTATTTATATTATATGTATATATATATATATATATATATATATATACATATTTTCACCAATCCCTTACATTTTTGTATGTTTTATACCCTATTCCATCAGGTCCTGCAGCCAAATCTATATTTGCTTGTCCTAATATTTCATCTAGCTGATTTAAAGAAATTTCCTTTTCCAATTCTTTATTCTCTTTTTCTGTTAACTTTTTTACTCTTCTTGTTTTTTTACTACCTTCTTTTTCTTTAAATATTTCTTATACATATTGTGCTACACTGATCATAAGCTTTTCATGAGTTATTTTCTCCTTTTGCATTATTTCTGTCTGTCTCTCTCATTACATTACCATCTTTGTTTACTAATCTGCTTATGTAATTTGATACTTCTATTTTTCCTTGTAAAAGATATTTTTGCTAATATAAAAATTTGTGTATGTTTCTTGATTTTGTTCATATAATTCTTTTTCTTTGCCAAAGTGCTTTTTATGATTATGTTCTCAATCCACTAATGCACTATTATATTTTATTTTATATTTTTCTTTTATGATGTTCTTTCTCTGCTATTCTCACATCATATTGCCACTGTAAAAAAACATTTTTTACCTTTCCTTTAAATATCATCCACCATTCAGACCAATATTTTATAAAATGTTCTCATAGTAATATGATCTTTTCACAACTGTATTACTAATATTGTTACTTCTTCATTCCATCCTTTATCATTTAAGCCTTTTATTCCTTTGCTTATTTTTATATATTCCTTTTTTTCCCTTTATCTCTAGCCATATTGAAAGATGAAAATCCTGTTTCCCCTACCTCCCTTTCTCCTATAACTAAACCTTCTAATACTATAAAATAATATGTTTCATTTCTATGCATACCCATTTTGTAAGTCCATAAATTATTGTCCAGAGTTTTACCTTACCACATCTTATAACTTCTAAAATGTTCTTATATCATTTCCTTTTTTTTGTGCTTGCCTCTTAAATCACAAGTAAAAGTCTCCTGTTATTATAATCTTCTTCTTCTTCTTCGTTCGGCTGTTCCTGTTAGTGGTCACCACAGTGGATAATCTGTTTCCATTTCTTCCTGTCCTCTGCGTCTTGCTCACACCAACCACCTGCATGTCTTCTCTCACCACATCCATAAACCTTATCTTAGGCCTTCCTCTTTTCCTGTTACCTGGCAGCTTCATCCTTAGCATCTTTTTTCCAATATACTCTGCATCCCTCCTCAGCACATGTCCAAACCAATGTAATCTTGCTTCTCTGGCTTTGTCTCCAAACCTTCCAACCTGGGCTGACCCTCTAAAATACTTATTCCTAATCCTGTCCACCCTCGTCATACCCAGTGCAAATCTTAACATCTTTAACTCTGCCACGTCCAGCTCTGACTCCTGCCTTTTTGTCAATGCCATTGTCTCCAACCCATGTAACAACTGGTCTCAGTACCCTCTTGTAGACCTTCCCTTTCACTCTTACTGGTACTCGTCTGTCACAAATCACTCCTGACACTCTTCTCCACTCACTCCATCCTGCCTGTACTCTCTTCTTCCACACTCACCATTACTCTGAACTGTTGATCCCAAGTATTTAAACTCATCCACCTTTGCCACCTCTACTCCCTGCATCCTCACCATTCCTCTATCCTCCCTCTCATTCACACACATATAGTCCTGCTGACCTTCATTCCTCTTCTCTCTAGAGCATATCTCCACCTCTCCAGCTTCTCCTCCACCTGTTCCTTACTCTCACTACAGATTACAATGTCATCTGCAAAAATCATAGTCCACAGGGACTCCTGTCTGATCTCATCTGTCAACCTGTCCATCACCATTGCAAAATAAGAAAGGGCTCAGAGCTGATCCTTGATGTAATCCCACCTCCACCTTAAACGCATCCGTCACTCCCACCGCAGATATCACCGCTGTCACACTACCCTCGTACATATCCTGTACCACTCTTACATACTTCTCTGACACTCCCGACTTCTTCATCCAATACCACAACTCCTCTCTAGGCACCCTGTCATATGCTTTCTCTAAGTCCAAAAAGACACAATGCAACTCCTTCCGACCTTCTTTGTACTTCTCCATCAACACTCTCAGAGCAAACATCGCATCTGTAGTGCTCTTTCCTGGCATGAAACCATACTGCTGATCACTAATCATCACCTCCCTTCTTAACCTAGCTTTCACTACTCTTTCCCATAACTTCATGCTGTGACTGATCAATTTAATCCCTCTGTAGTTACTACAGCTCTGCACATCACCCTTATTCTTAAAAATCGGTACCAAAACAATTTTTCTCCATTCCTCAGGCATCCTCTCACTTTCATTAAACAATCTAGTTAAAAACTCTACTGCCATTTCACCTAACCACCTCCATGCTTCCACGGGTATGTCATCTGGACCAACAGCCTTTCCATTCTTCATCCTCTTCATAGCTATCCTTACTTCCCCCTTGCTAATCCACTGCACTTCTTGATTCACTAGCCACACATCATCCAACCTTCTCTGCCTTTCATTCTCTTCATTCATCAGCCCCTCAAAGTACTCTTTCCATCTGCTCAACACACTCTCCTCACTTGTGAGTACGTTTCCCTCATTATCCTTTATCACCCTTACCTGCTGCACATCTTTACTAGCTTGGTCCCTGTGTCTAGCCAATTGGTACAGCTTCTTTTCTCCCTCCTTAGTGTCCAACCATTCATACAACTCTTCATACGCCTTATCCTTAGCCTTCACCACCTCTCTCTTTGACATGCACCTCATCTCCTTATACTCTTGTCTACTTTCTTCATCTCTCTGACAATCCCACTTCTTCTTCACCAACCTCTTTCTCTGTATACTCTCCTGCACTTCTTCATTCCACCACCAGGTCTCTTTTACTTCTAAAAGTTCTTACTTTTGTTAATTTTCGTCTGTTTCTTTTTCTTTTCCTTACTCTTAGTTTCATTTTTTCAGTCCGTCGATAAATGTCCAATTTTGTTATATTTATAACATTTTAATTCACATTTTTTGCATCATGTCCCATTTCCCCAGAAACATAGCATTTTCTTTTATGAAATGTCCTTCTTTTTCACACACAAAAAAACATGTTTTGGGTTGTCCCCTGTATTTTATCATGCTTGGTATGCACGTATTATATATATATATATATATATATATATATATATATATATATATATTTATATATATATATATAATATAATTTTTTTCTCTTTCTAGTTTTAACACAGTATTACAGTCAGAACCACTAGTACATAAACCCCTTTTGTCATAAACTTTTGTAGTGTACAGTATTTCTTCTTCTTCTTTCGGCTTTTCCCAGTTAGCGATCACCACAGTGGATCACCTGTCCACTCATGATTGGCAGTAGAGTTTTACAGTGGCAAATTGCCAACCTGGCACCCAACCTTCCACGAAAGGCACACACATGCACACACTCATGCCTGGGGCCAGTTTGGAGTGTCCAGTCCACCTACACCATGTCTTTGGCATGTGGGAGGAAACAGGAGCACTGGGAGGAAACCCACACAACCACAGGGAGGACACGCAGACTTTGCACAGAAGGCACCCCAGCCGAGGATCAAACCGGAGAACCTCTTGCTGTGAGGTGACAACTCTAACCACTGCACCACCCATTCTAGAGTACAGTACTACTTTACATAAAATGTTCAAATGTCATGTCAAAGTCTTTCTTTCCACCTCTGTCCGAAATTGTACATGAATTGTTTGCCCTGTTAAATGCTTTTATTACATAAAGATTCCATGGGTTACATTCTTTCTCTTTTCATAGAAAGAAAATTTTCCATTGAAAAGACAGTCTCAAATTTAATATCACAAAATGTCTCTTTCTTAATGAGTAAATGCTCTTACCCCATGTGCTTTTACACCCAAAGGAGCTACTAAATTCTCTCACACTTCATACTTGTCCATTTCTTTATCTTCTTTATTTTGAATCCTTACCACATAGGTTCATAGGTTCATAACTGTGTACTAGGGTAATGGCCCCGGAGCCTTTACAAGCCTAGCCCATAGGATTACCCTGGCATCGTGCCACCCGACCTTAGTTCCCAGTGCCTCTGTCAAGTAAAGCCACTGGAGTGAACCCTGGGGAGACTTTTCTGTTTCCCATCCACTCCTCAAAATGTTTCTTGAAGCGGGCCAGTGAGGTGCTCTGCTTGATATGTATAGCAGGTTTATTCCATAGCATAGGCAGTCTCTGGGTTATGAATCTGTCTCTCCAGTATGTTCTGTTGATTGTGGTAATGAGGTTGAGGTCTCTGGAGTGTGTGGTGCGGAGGGATTGGGATTTTTATAGATGTAACATTTCTAACAGAGCTGGGTCAGATATGGCTTTGTAAGTCAAGCAGAGATCGCCTCTAAGTAGGTGATATGAGACAGAAAACAGGACAAATGTTTAAGGCCTAGGATCCTCTTTGTGAGATACTTTTACAGTCTCTCCAGTTGTTTCAGATGTTTAGTGAGGCACATGCTGAATGGGGCATTATACTCAATGATTGGCCTAATGAGGGAAGAGTAGAGGGAGATAATGACCTCTTTCTTCCTGGATGCAAAACCCTTAGTAATGAGATGTGCCACATAGAAGCACTTTTCGAACATAGTGGCAATATGGTGATCAAAAGAGAGGTTGCTGTCAACCTGTGTTCCCAGATCTCTTATAATGGCTTCTGTGTTCAGTGGACTACCATTGATGTGGTAATTCATGGTAACTTGGTTTTTCCCAAAGGGGATGACGACACATTTTTTGGCATTGAGTTTAAGGCCATGGTTCTGACACCAGTCATTGGTCTCAGTGAGACCTTTCTGTAGGATGTCGACATATTAGTTAATAATAGCTCCCAACTTGCAATCATCTGCAAACTTTGTCAGCAAGAGTCCCTTTATGTTGGCCTGGACTTCAGAGACATATGTCAACATATTAGTTAATAATAGCTCCCAAATTGCAATTGTCTGCAAACTTTGTCAGCAAGAGTCCCTTCGTGTTGGCCTAGACTTCAGAGAAGTAGATACCAAACAGGAGAGGACCCAGGACCCACTTGTGACTGGTTGGCAGTCTGACGTGGAGTCAGCTACTTTCACACTGTGGGTTCTACCTGTGAGCCAATTTGCAACCCACCTAGTGATATAGGGGTTGATGCCTAGCTTAGTGAGTTTTTCTATTATTCCTGAGTGGAGAATGGTATCAAAGGCCATGGGAAGATCAAGGTAGGCTGTGTGAATCACCTTGCCTTCATCCACAGCTCTGGTGACTGACTTAAAGAAGTTGACCAAGTTGAGCAGGCATGATCTATCCTTCACAAAACCAAACTGTGTGGGATCCACAGTTTGGAGATTCCCTATATCCTTGTTTATTAAGTCCATAATGATGTGTTCCATAGCTTTGCATATTAGACTTGTCAGCCTACTGGGGCAATAGTTCTAAGGGTCTGTAGTCACTCCTCCTTTGTGGAGAGGGATGACTGTAGTAGTGCACAATTCAGTAGGGACAAAGCCTGAGGTGAGGCTGTGATTGAACTGGGCACACAGGTGAGGTGCCAGTTCACTCTGTAGTTCATGAACTCAGCCAGGGATATTGCCAGGTCCCATTGAAGTATTCTTGGGCTTGGACAGTTCTGTTTTAACCTGTGCAGCAGTAATACAGGGTGCCTGGCAATCTGCTGGTATTGTAACTGATCCTTTGGGGAGGAGAGAGGGATAATGTTGGCACTGAATCAGTCGGCCAGTATATTGGCAATATCTGTTGGTTCAGTATAGGAGGTACCATTGTGTAGTAGCTCAGAGCAAATCTGGGTATTGCCATGGAGATTATTTACATAACCATAGAAGGCCTTGTGGTTATCTTTACTATCTGCTGGAATTCTGTTTTCATAGCTAGCTTTAGAGGATTTGATGAGGGATCTCAACTTTTTGCTGAGGCTGATAAGGGAGTTTTTCCAGTCTTGGGACTTCACCTTAATCTGCACCACTTTCCAACTTTTGTTGTAGAGTTTGTTTATGAGAGGGGACCACAAAATTGGCTTCCTTTTTTTGGAGGAGAGCATTTTGGTTCTATTGGGTATGGCAAGATCCATGCATTTGTGTACATGTTCATACAGTGCATTGGTGTATGATTTGGAGGTCATGCAACTATTCTCCATTTGCGTGGGTGCCATGAAGTTAGCCACCTATGTTTTTAGGAGCCCAAAGTTAGCTTTGGAGAAGTTTTTCATGGTGGTTACCTTTGAGAGAGGGGGGTGGGGGGTGGGAGGGATGTGGATTTCCAAGGTGATTAGTTTATGGTCAGATCTAACCAGGAAGGAGTTGATTATTGGAGTAGAGCAATGGTCGTCCATGTTAGTAATGAGGATGTTGATACCTCTAGTGGGGGAAAGAATGAGCTGGTCCAGGGCATTGGAATTAATGAATTCCAGGGTATGTTGGGCAAATGTATTGGTAAATGAGTAGTTTTCCAGTTAATGGAGGGGTAATTGAAGTCACCCAGTATGATAGTGTTAGTTTGGACCCTAATATTCTCCAGGGTGCTTAGGAACATGGAGTGTTATTCTTGGTACATGGTTGGGGACCTATAACAGCCTACCAACTGAATCGCTGTCTTACCCAGTGTTAGCTGCACCTGAAGTATCTCAGGTGTGTTATGTTGGGCTACAAGTCTGGAGGTGTGTGCATCCTTTATGAATATGGAAATACCACCGCCTTTGGAACTTCGGTCCAAGTTCTGGGGCCAAATGGTGTGGAATGAGTTATAGCCTGGTAGTGCAGGGGTGCTTTCTGCTGCCTTGAACCATGTCTCTGTTATGGCACAAATGTCAATGTTCTCCATTTTAAGGAGTGCTTTGAGTGAGTGCATTTTGATGTTTAGACTTCTAGCTTTGAGCACCATGACCTTCAAATTGCATTTGTTTGTAGCTGTCATGGTGGTAATTTGGTCTTTGGAACACCACCTAAAAAAGGCACTATATGGGTGGCAAGAGCCTTGGCCAGTATCCGGAAGCCCAGGGGTGACAGATGCAGGCTATCTCTGACAAAGCATCGAGGTCTGGCAATCATGTCATCCCAGTTAGATAGATACTAGATCCCCTTAGAATGACACCAGAAACTTAGCCAATTGTTGAAATCAATAATTTTTTGCTATACTGTGGTATCATTCTGGGTGATGGTAGGATGCTGCTCAGGGCAATGGTCATACTCGCCTGGGCTACATAATGTGAGAGCTCCTCCATGTCTCTTTTCATGTAGTCTAGGGAAGTACATCTCATGTCATTCACACCCAGATGTACAATGACAGAGTCATATTTGTACCTGTTGTTGAGGGACCTGAGTACATGCATTATGTGGTGGATCCTAGTGCCTGACAGATAGCTGACTGTTACTTTCTCCTTATTCAACCTAGTGAGTGGGACATCAGTGTGCCTCACTATCAAGTCACCTATGACTTGTTTGTTGGACATGCTGTTTTGCCTTTGGGGCTTTGTTTGAGTGGCACACTGTTTAGGAAAGTGATGTGTCTCATGATCAGTGTTGTATTGTGGTGGTTGCATGCGTTTCTGCCTTGTAGGTCTCTGGAGTTTGGGTAGGTTTTTATCGAGAGCCTCCATGAAGGTGGGTGTGTGGTTTGCATTTTTATGTGAAGGCAGTGCTGGTGTGTGTTCTGGAGGTCTATGTGTTCCATGCAGTGTAGTGCAACTGTTGACCTTCTCCTCTTGACCAGCTATTCCAGCCTTGGCTGGAGAGTGCATGGCTTCCAATTTGGATATATAAGTGCATCTCTCACAAGTCTGAGGGAGGTAAGAGGAGAGGGTTGCCAGTGTACATGAGGCAGTTGCTACATTGCCTCAGGATGCCCAAGTTCACCGGGTTAATAGGAAAAATCACAGGGGACTGACCTTTAGACATGCCTGGAGGAGTGGGCATTAATAATAAGTACTGAAGCTGTTTCCTTGTTGAACATTTAGTGCTGGTAGCACTGTTTTGTGCTAAAATAATTGCTACAAGAAATCTGGTAAAGTGCTAGACTACTAAGCTAGTAAAATTGCAGGAAAGGAGAGAACTAGCAGATCTAAGGGAAAAATTGAAGAGCAGACTTTGGCACCACTCAAAAGCTTACAATCAGTCCTGGATACAGCAAATCTGTATCTGGACTAGACTAGTTACAGGAAAGGTGAGAAACAAGTGCAAATGCAGGCTTTTAAACCAGAAAGTTGAAAGAGATGGAAAAGCTGCTCAAACGGCCAATAAACTACAATTTCTGGGGCAAAAACCACTCCTCTTGTGGTAGATAAGCTATCTAGTGCTTACCACTCTCACTGGTAAGCTAGAAGGCTTCCCTCCAATGCAGAAAGGCTTGGGGGCTCAGAAGCTTACAAACAGTTGTGGATACAGCAAATCAGTATCAGGACTAGACTAGTTACTGGAAAGATGTGAAACAAGCACAAACGCAGGCTTTTAAACCAGAAAGTTGAAAGAGATGGAAAAACTTCCCAAATGGCCAATAAACTACAATTTCTGGACCAGAAACCACTCCTCTTGTGGTAGATAGGCTACCTAGTGCTTACCGCTCCCACTGATAAGCTAGAGGGCTTCCCTCCACCACAGAAAGGCTTGGGGGGATCAGAAGTTTACAAACAGTCCCGGATACAGCAAATCTGGACTGGACTAGTTACAGGAAAGGCAGGAAATAAGCTTAGATTTTTTTTACGGAAAAGCAGCTAAAACAGCACTAAAAACAATTCAAGTACAGTTCAAGCTAGAACACTTGAGTGTGTAGTGGTATAAAAGCAAATACAGTTTAAATAAATGCAATTTATTCAAATTTGTTCTGAACTGAATTTATTTATTTTTTTATTAAACTCTGAACAGTTAAAAACTGCCAAAAAATATACTAATCAGCTGAGAAGCACACTCAGTCAGAACACAGGGAGATTCTAGCAACGTTTTTTTAGTAAAGTGGAAAGGGAGAAAGGAGGAGCAGGAGAAAATTTAAGGCTAAGAAACTAAGTGGGTTGGCCTTCTCAAATGTTCTCTCTGTATTAGGTAGAATGATCTAATGACACTAAATTGGGAGGAGTGTCCCAGATCAAATTTACAGTAGGGGCTGGCAAGTACAAAGCCACCAAGTATAAGAACAAGACACCAATTGGGAGGGTGGGAAACTAAATCAGTTATATGATACACTCCTTGGCAGGAAATCAGAATAAACAAGCAGATGTTTAACAAATGGAGAAAATTTCCAGTTAATACCTTACACACAGTGAAACTAGCTAGAAAAGATTTACAAACAGTGTGACAGTAAAAACCTTATCAGGCCCTGTGAGGCAGACAATTTTAGTACAATTGTGCAGATTAGTTTATAGCTATAAAATACAATAAAAAGTATGCAGCAGGCAATAAAAGTGCTATAAATATATTAGAATAAGCAATAACTAGTAAAAATAAGCAAAAAACAAGATACTTAATGTTATATGTCACAGATCAGAGTTTTGCTCAGTGCCCCTCCTCCGATTAGCTCTGTGCGAAGTGGATACTTTTGTTTTTCATGTTTTCTTTTCCATCTCAGCACTATTCTTCAGGATTGTCTGTGCATCATCCTTTCAGCTTTCTCCATAATGTACCCCAGGAAACATCTCCTTCATTTTCTGGATCAGTCTGCATCACCATTTATTTAAGTAACTCATCCCACATTCTTCCCAACTTGAGGGTTATAACTGCACATCCATCATTTACTGACTCATCTCCATCAAACAGATTTCTTTGAAACATCTCCTCAGAATCCTGAGCACACTTTCCACTCTTGCTATGTGCTTTCGCCTCCATTTCTCTTACCTCTCCATCACCTCCTTCTCTTTGCATCTGCCTCCTTGTTTGTTTGTGCCTCCTCTGTGCCTGGAATGGAAACAGGAAATGCTCCTACAAAATGGGCCCACCTCACAATAATGAAGATTAGGGGGAAGTCCCCAATGCCCTGGCCAAATTCTCATGTCTCCCCAAAAACAGGTTACTAGGCTAGTGGGACTAACCTGGTCAACAAAAAGATGGATAAATAAAAATAAACTATCTTGCCTAAATTATATACTGTATATGTTGCAGAAATAGTGCCCTTCCATATCAAATGTTCTCACTGTGTTGTCATGTAAAAAGTATGGACCATTTACCATTTATTTATAATATTTACAGAACTCACGCAGATGATCCAGTAGCAGTAGTGAGTATAGTTTAGTGGTAGAACAGAAGTGACATGTTCTGGTAAAGTGGAAGATATAGTAAGTTGCATATTATGTGGTGAGATAACGGATAAAGTAGCTTTTCTGGAGTTAGCTAGTAGTTAGCTAGTAAAGTAGACAAAATTAGTCACAGTACCAGGCAGGAAGGAGTCATCTGAATAGATCATGTAGAGTAAGGATAAATGTAGAAGAAAACTGCACAAAACCTACTTTGAACTTAACAGACTTCTTGCTATTAATTAAATAATAAAAAATGATCGCATACTTGTGTCCCATTATAAATACCATAGATCTCTTTACAGATGAAAAACAAAAACAATTATACATATTTAAAGAGTCACTCCCAGTCGTGTATGTTTTAATACCAGATCATTATTTCAATAGATGTGGATTTCTCTTTCCTGACAGATTTGCAAGACTGTCTAATGAACTATCTTATCATATTAGACCATCTATTAGGTTGAATTCTGCTGATTACTGATGTAAGTCATATGACCAGTTTTGGAAGCTATGATACTCTGAATATCTCAGACAGCATACTGACAAACATGGGATCTTCTTGCTCCCCACCTATGGTTATACACCGTAATAAATGGGAATCTTTATGCCAAAATATTTGGACTAAGAGTGAAAGAAAACTCAATCAATAACAAATGAATCACTCTTTACAAGACATTATCATTGAAAACTGTGATACAATAACTAACATAGTTATGAAAATAAATTGCAATATTGCTGTCTTTGACCCACATCAAATTGCTCAGGAGAATATGAATGAGTTGTGAAACTAATTAAAGCTCTGACGCTCACTGTTGAAAATATGTCTACAATCTTGCCAAAAATAATAAAATATGCAAGTAAATATTTTGCATTTCTTATTCAACACAGTAATTTCTCAACACACCAAAATTCAAAAATCATTTCATTCAACACAACCTCTAAGATGTTTTGGAACTGATGACATCATATTAAATTAATCCATAAATGTTGCTTTATTATTATCTATTATTTAACCCGTGGAGCATATGCACTCAAATGTTTTAATATCCAGTATCTGAAATAAACTGAGTTTGTTCTTTCTCATTAGCCTCTAAATTAGTGCTATATTGATACCAAAGGTAAAGAAAATCCTAGTACAAACTCAGCACCGCCTACGTATAACATAAAAACCACCCCAATGAGCACCAGCTATACTCCCTTCATCTATCACCTCAGATACCACTTGCATTATAATACCAATAACTGCCCAAACCTATGTCTTGTTGCATTCTTTTTCCTATATAACCCTCTTCCTTTTTATAATTTCCATGATACCTCACTACTAACCCTTCCCCTATTAATAAGTAGTCAAATAATATACATACCACTCTTTAAAGCACCTACCATATCAGCACTCTGAATTGTCTAATCCATTTCAGTTTCCACTTTCCTTCTACTATTACCTAAACACTCTTTCTTACAATTTCTAAACATCCTTATTTCATATAGTCTCTCAATTGTAATCAATCATAACCGATCTCTGTTCACAGCGAATCCTCTAACCCTTACTTATTTGTGACCATCGTTATTTCAGAATGTTATGTGTTCATATATAGAGCTTAATTTTTGTCTTCATTTCTTGTCATTATTGCATTTAAATAATTATAATAGTGTCTGTAAACCTCTCTCTCTCTCTCTCTCTCTATATATATATATATGGGTCTACTTCTAAATTTTGAAGTTTAAAAACTTTAAATTTCTTACGGTCGAGATCATAAGATCGAGGCCATACAGAGCAGAATGGTATATTTACCATATTCCTTTCTGTAGTGTGATCTCGAAGTCGGTATATTTAATTAGCAGGGGGTGTGGTGGGTGCAAGGGAGCTTGCCCCCCCTGCATAAATGTAACCATAAGAAAGACCATAAGAAATTCTATGTTTTGAAACTTTGTCTATCCAAGACCACTCTGAAAAGGGGCTATCTCTAAGCTGGGCTGGATGCATTATTCCAGTCTACAAATATATTTATACATATATATATATATATATATATATATATATATATATATACAGAGAGAGAGAGAGAGATAGAGATGTAGATATATAGATATTGATAGATATATATATACATTCATAATTTACAGATTACATAACCAGATCTTCTAAAATGCAGATAACAATCCAGATTGTTCCAACATTGTTAATCATTGTACTTAAACTAATGGTGTAATGCATTACTAAATGAAATTTCAGAACAGCAGTTTATGGTCTGTGATAAATAAACACTTAAGATGTCATTATTGATCTTTCTGTCATTCTTGAGAAATGGATCCTCAATCACCCGTGCACATTGCCATGAATTTAAACAATGCAAGATGCAAAACTACCCATATATATATATATATATATATATATATATATATATATATATATATATATATATATATATATAAATATATATATATATATATATATAGAGAGAGAGAGAGAGAGACTACAGTCATGACATACAGCAGAATGACACAATGAATATACATATAATAGTGATGTTGCGAAATAGATGTTATTTAAGGTCAAGATACCAAAATAATCTCTGATATAAAATGTTAACCACCTGCTGTTTCAATAGTATATGCAGCCTTGTTAAACATCTTTTAGCTTCTTTATGAAGATCAGCACTTTCAAATTACAGGTTTCAGGTAACACTTTAAATCACTGCCTGAAGCTGTGTCTATCTATTACAAAATGGACTGTAACAAGATATGAATTAGTATCTAATTTTCCATTCATTTTCACATTTGTTTCTCACCAAAAAACATGTCATTTTTGTTGTTTTACATCTCTTGTAGAAGTTGTACTTCAGAGTTAAAGCACAATGTTGTGCTAACCACACTGTTTTAAGATATAAATGAAATGTATTGGTGTACAGTTTTCATGTCAGACTTGTACAATGATAACTTTTGAATCATAAGGAATGCCAGTTGCTGGGTACATTTCACCACAGTGGGAAAATAAATTCTAATATACTATACAATTCTGTCTCCCACATTTGAATCAGCACAGGTCACAGATGATCAATATTTGTTAAGAAACGCAGAGTGGTTGACCACAAATAAAAATAAATAATAATAAACCAGATTTATCAGCATACTATCAGGTTAACAGTAACCCTGAATATATGATTTCCTCCCCAGCCTGTTTTGTAATACTAAAACTGACAGTAACAAATAACTAGGTGTGTAGAGTAAAACTTTTAGAAACTGAATACACCCAACAATGTTACATATCAGCTTTAACAGCTTGAGCTCACATAGAGGAATTATGTTAACTGCAGAAAAAACTAATGAAGTGTATCACCTTCTAAACATTTCTTCAGCTCTCTCTTTTGCTTAGTAATGAACAATATGTTTTGCAGGACATTACTTTCTGATTCATGTTTGTACGTTCTACAATTTGTGTGCAAAAGTACTCATTCTTTTTGCTATAGAAATATTTGACATTTGCCTGACAACTGCATGGTCAGCAGTTGAAATGATTTCCTGTTTATTCCCCTCCTTCTTTATTTAATACCGGCTATCAGGAGAAATTGGGTGCCCACCTTACTATATTTCTCTTAAAGCTTTCTTTGCCTTGAAAGTTGCCATCATTCTTTTTCTTTTGCAATTTTATGGCAGTGCAAATATAGCTTGGGGAGTTGGTTTACAACCCATTCTTAAAGAAATGCTTCCCCTTTAACCTATAAATCATTTTTCTTAATATGAGTACATGTATACAAATGTCTTATTACTGATTAATAGCTTTAGTAGGCTTGTACCAGGGTAACAAAATCAAATGGTCTGATAACTGTATGAAGCCTTGACTCCTTGGCTCACATGAAAAGGACTGGTAACACTTCTTTGCAAGTGTAGCACTTTTCAAGGAAACTCTGAAAACTAAAATTTTGACATTTTCACAAACAGTTCTGGGGACTGACATAAATTATTGTAATACTGCTTACTGACTCGAAAAGGGGGTCATTGTGCCATTTCTTCCAATCCATTTGCTCTATGCATTTATATATGAACTTAAAGAGTTCATTAAGAAGAAAAGAGATCTTCAAGTCCACTGGTTCAGGGAGAATTACTGCAGAAGATCACACACATATTCCTTATATTCTCCCAGTTGTCTCTCCTCTGTTTACTTGTCATTCTAGCATTTTCTAGGGAGGTAGCCACATTATAAAAGGGATAGTACAGATGTTCACAGTTGATATCAGCACATAGAACCCCAAAGAAAGGCATCTCCCAGCCTGCATCATATACAGGATACCAGGAAAGATGACAGCCAACTCAACAATGCACAGCTACAGAAGGATAACATTGGACAACAAAATAAATACAGCAGCTCTTACTGGAAAACTATTTTCTTGATGAACTGTGTAACCATGGAAAGAACAAGCACAACAGTGTTTGCTGGTCCCATGACATAAAGAAACATGATTATGAGTCTTAGTGACATATAAAAGGTAGGTAAGGACAGGACAGTAGACATTACTGTCCACACAGGTATAAATGAGTTGCAATGGAATGGAACAACTACAAAACTGATTAGTTTGTTTTAGTCCTCCCAGACCTCATTGTATATGGCTCAGACCCCAGTACCTAATGTCCATGATGGGTCTACCAGCTACTCCCCACCCTCTAGTCTTACCCCATTTTTTTTTGCTAGGGCCAGTTGTGGATTCTGAGGGTGTCATGGGGGCTTGTCTTTCCTGTGCTCCTATCTAAGGGGTGATTTTTTTATAATATACCCAATTCCCTTTCCTTACCCACCATGGTTGTTGTTTCTATGTCTGAGGACAATTTCCATCTTTGGATTACCCACCCTTAGGGTTTATATCAGCAAGAATCCCCCCACTTGTACTGGGCATACCCATCCCTTTCCTGCTGCTCTGTCACTCACCTACTGCTAATTGAACCTGGGTCAGCTGGGCTGTAGTCAGAGCTTTATCCCTCTATGCCACCAGAGCATCTCAAATCTGATGAAATTTTTAGTGAAGACAAGAGCTTTAAACAAAAGTCACACTCACTGACCTTCTTGGGAGTGCTAATAGGGAGCTAGGATATGTTGCACAGAAAGGTATACTCTTTGATTAAATAACTGGTAAATAGATTGGTGATTTACCTTCAATGTTTTGTAGAATCAGCATGGAAAAAGCAGGCTTATTCTAGCAAGATAATATGCATCAGTATAATGTTGAAACCAGGACCCTGAAAATTAGCTTTATGTACTTCATCAGACAGTATACAAACTAGTCAAGAGGGAAAGCAGTCAATAAATAAAGGAAAATGCACTCCCAGCTACAATAAAATTAAATTGGTAGTCACTTAGTCCCAAACAGGAAAATCCACCATCAGCTACAAAAAAAAATAATCTGCTATACTCGCATGAATATGGCAAAGTTTACATTGTTAGATAGGAAAGTGTGTGTGCAACCCTATAACAGACAACACTAGCATACCACTCAACTGTCCGGATTTTTGCAGAATGCCCAGATTTTTGCCTCATAATTTTGGTCTGTTGACACCTTGGGGGGGTGACATAATTGTTAAGGTATTCACCTCATAAATACAAAGTAGAGGATTTGAGTTTAACCTCAAGACATTGTCAACACTTAAAAGATCCTTCAGAGCGATTAGCTTAGTAGTCACCAATGAACCTATAAAATGTATGTTTTTCTGGAAAGTCATTAACTTTCAGACTTCATATCCTTCAGAAAATGCATGCTAATACAAAAACTATTATTCTATTAACTTTCTAAATTTGTAAGAGCAATATTTAAAAACTATCCCTGATTTTGTCCCTTTGTTCCCCATTGTTTTTGGCTTTGTCCAGATTTCTTGTACTATGAGGCTGAGAGATATGACACACTGGAGAAAGTCTTTCTGATATTAATACATAGGCCTACAGCATGTATATCAGTTACTCTACTGAAGTCACTGTTGCTCCCCAAGCAGGCTTTGTTGATGCAAGAGAAAGACTATACTCTTAAAATGCTAAGACAAGGCAAACAGTGGATAATGCATGGCATGTCAGGTTATCAAAGTAGTAAATGAAAGGGCTTTGAAGGTAAAAAAAGAGTATGAAAAATTGTTTATATAATAGAAGGGTAAGTCAGCACTACTGAAGAGCAGTTAGTAAATGGAAAACAGGTATACCTTTTATCTGTACAGATTTTTGCAGAATGTCCAGATTTTGCCTCATATTTTTGGTCTGTTTCTCATAAAATTGTGGTTTTCTGGCAAATCATTGATAAATCATTGAGGGTTGAAGTAAAAAAATAATGACTGACCGTTGAGTTTCAGACTTCATACCCTTCAGAAAATTCATGCTAATGCAAAGCTTTATAGTCTATCAACTTTCTAAGTCTGCAAGAGCAATATTTCAAAAGTGTCTGCATTTTTGAGCCCCCCCTCCCCATTATTTACAGGTTTGTCCAGATTTTGTGCTCCAAGAAGCTGAGAGGTATGGAACACCTATGAGGATTACTCTGCAAGAAACAGCAGTATATTCATAGTGGACATTGCAAATCTGTTAATCAAGAAGGAAAAGAAAACTGAATAATCAAAGAAGATAACATTAAAATAAAAGGACTGGGAAAATGATATTATTAATATAGAGCTGAGTATGTCAGATGTGAGCTGGAAAACCTTAATTCAGAAATATCCAAAGTTGAAAATGTTTAATGATGCTGTATGACTTAGCTGAGAAGGAAGAGTATGTGGTCCATGTAGGAAGGATAAGTCACTAACCTAGTGGTGCATACTGCAGCCAAACAGAGACGTTCAGACAGCAAAGTGTATGCTGTTCTAGGATGATCCAGTACATGAATACCATAGTCAGTGAAGAAGGAGCATGCAGTAATGTGGATTTTTCACCGGATGGAAGGAAAAAAAAACTATTGCCTGACTAAGTGGAGCACTTAACTGTACCCCAGGACTGCCCAGAAGGTAAGAAGTCTGACCAGTATCTGTGACTTGGCAGGTGGCATGCTCTCCTTTGATGCCATGAAGATTTGTAGGCTGTGGGTTCTGTTTTATCATTGGTTGTTTGAATTTGTGTCAAGAAACCGGCATTTTCCTCTTTATAGATACATTGTTGGGGTAAAGGGGCTTGCTTATCACAATGAAGCTATGAGCTATACATTTTAGGGCCACCCAAAATAAGCAGATCATAGCAGATGATCAGGCAAAGGATGGTGCACAGAAAAAGACATTGGAAAGCCACTACAGTATTTTTACCAAGAAAACCATATGGACAGAGGCAAGTAGACATGTCAAAATGCCACCAGAAGATGAAACATTCAGATGTGAAAGTACCCAATACACTACTGGGGAGGAGCAGAGCACAAGCACGAGTGGTGCTAGAGTTCATGACATGGATAGAATGATGTCCATCTGTGTTCAAAGATGAGAGAAAGTTCTAATGCTGCAAAGAACTATATACAATTGGAACTAGGAATGTAAGAGCTATGTACCAAAGTAAACTTGAAGTGGCTAAGGATGAAATGACAACAGTAAACATTGACATCTCGCAAATTAATGAACTAAAATGTGCTAGAATGTGTCATTTTGCATCAGATCTTCTACAGTGATCAGGAATCCTGTAGAACAAAAGCAGCAGCTCTCATTGTTAATAAAAGGGTGTTAAAATCAGTGCTAGCTTACAACCCAAAAAAATGATTTCAGATGGCTGGTTAAGCCATTCAATATTACAGTGATACAAGTTTATGGTCCTGATACAGATGGTGAAGAGGAGAGACCATTTTTTTGAGGATCTGCAACAACATTTGGAAAGAACAACAAAAAGACACTGCATTTATCATAGGCCTTTGGAATGCTAAAGATGGCAAAGTACAGTTGAATAATTGAAGAGTTTGGCCTGAAGCATGAAATGAAGTGGGACATACATAGGTTGGTTTTTGTTAAGATAATTCACTGGTTATAGCAAACGCGTTCTTTCTTTCAGCAGCCTTATTGATGATATTACACATGACTTAACCATTCCTGCATCAGGTCCTGATCAACATGAGGTTGCTGCAGGAGTTGTCTGAACTTGCAGTTATTTTTATGCCTTTTCCACATTTCTTACCTTCTCATCTGATTCTTCTCCTTATATTCTTTCTTTTGTTTTTTTGGCACATTCAGTTTCTGCCTGCTGTTTGTCTACTTTTGGTTTGATTTCCATTCCTGCTTGACACCAATATGCTTCTGCTAAATAAACTAAGCAGGAAAGTCATCTTAGACTTCTTCTCCTCATGTTTAAAAACTTTCATTATGTTTGGATCTGGTTAAGTCAGCAGGTATGTATGCAGATCTACATATGCAATCAGTTTCAAAGAGACCCATACCTCTTTCAGAATGAGGGATGTATAATCTTGGTATACACTGATCTTTATATATCATTTGATAAGCATAAAGCATTTTGCTTGTTTTTCTGTCCAACTGATCCAATACCTTTTGGGGCCAATCAGTCGCTTCAAAACTGTATGTTGGAACAGGAAGAACAAATTGATTTATAGCTTGGACTTTGTTCCCAGATGCCATGGCTGTTTTCAGTATTAATGTTAGTCTTCTAAAATATTACTTGCTGAGTTTTCTTCACATTTGTGCATGTTTTATAGTTGATCCTTCCTCAGCTTCCAAATATTTATACAGTCACTCCTGACAGGCTCCTTTATATCACATTCCTGTCCCAGACTGATATTTTCTTAGTGCTGCAGCTTTCCTGCTTTAAATATTGCTTTTGCACATTTATCAAGACCAAATGCTCATTCCCTTTATAAGATCTAAGAAAGTTTTAACCATCGCAATTGTGTTTACAGTTCTTCATCTGATGAACTATTCAGTTTTAAATCATCCACAAAAAGAAGATAAGAAGTCTTTACACTTTGTTGTTTTCTGGGAGACAAGCTGTAGCCATGACCTAATCTATTAAGTAGACAGCTTAACGGGTTAAGGGCAGGACAAAAGAGCAGCAGTGACAGAGTCACCTTGGAATACCCCCTTTGAATTTTTATCCTTGGGATAATAATTTGTCATTTATAATGGCTTAGCTGCAAAGAGTTTTGCCACTGTTTCATGATCACTGTAATTTATTTATGAAGTTGGAATGCTGTCAAATGCTTTTTTTTTTGTAATCAGTCTATGTCATACTTAGATTCTTCCCTTTTTTCAGAAGGTGCAGTGGTGCTGCAGTTAGCATTCTCACATCACAGCAAGAGGTTCTCTGGTTTGATGCTCAGCTGGAGTGCTTTCTGTGCAGAGTTTGCATGTCTTCCCTGTGTTCACGTGGGTTTGGTTCGGCTGTTCCAGTTTTCTCCCACATTCCAAAGACATGCGTCTGGAGCATTTCTCCCCGGGCCTCCACTGAAATGAGTTTCTGTTCTAGCTGGACTTTCCTGGTAAACAAATGTAAAATAAAATAAATAAATTTTACAATATTCCATTTTGACTTTAACAACAAATGATCCTCTGTTCCATATGACTTTCTTTTATTGCCTTTTTGTTCTATTGCCATGATTGAGTTTTCTTGTAAATCACTACAAACTTCGTCAGCATCAAATCCAATGCAGTTTA
Organism: Protopterus annectens; assembly: GCF_019279795.1. Lineage (NCBI taxonomy): Eukaryota > Metazoa > Chordata > Ceratodontiformes > Protopteridae > Protopterus > Protopterus annectens. The sequence continues at coordinate 1,324,292,800 of NC_056726.1, forward strand.
TACATCCTCAGAATTTATTGGTCTATAATTTATTGGATAGCTTGCAGGTTCACTCTTAAGGAGGAGTATCATTTTTCGTGTTGTTAACCAGGTTGGACTCAGTTTGAGATGCACATATAAGTAGTTCTTACTCAGGGCTAAATCTTTATGGAAAGATGTTAATACCTTTATCAAGAAGTTAGGTACTGCATCTGGGCCTGGGATTTTCCAATTAGGAGCTTTTCTTAATTTTGTTTCAATTTCTCTGGCCATTACGTCATCCCATTTTATATCCTGAACATTTAAACATTTTAGTGTTTCTTTTACCTCCTCTATCCATTCAGCATATTTGTTGTGTTCCAAAGGGTCTTTGTAGATATGTGTATATTTTTACTTTTTTGGTGGTGTTTCTGTTCCTTTTCCATTGTTTCCCAGTCCTCTATGAACTTTTTGGGTCATCAATGAATTGTTTATTTTGTACTTTTCCTATATATTCATCAGCATATCTTCTACTTTTTCTGCCTGTTTTGATATCTTTAGTTTACTTTTTGCAATAGTGTATGATAGATCCTGGTCTGTTCTGATACTGCACATTGCTTTTATCATATCTATATTTCTAAGTATTTAGTTTATCTGTTCCCTCTTCTATACTCTTCTAACAGTGACACTGTTTGTCTTAATTTCTTTATAGTTTTCTCTATACAGTGCTTCAGGGATGGCATTTGATTTCTTCCTTTCCTTTCCCTTAGTGCTGTTTTTTTTGGTAAGACTTTTATCTGTTATTAATTTAGCTGCACAGTAACATATCATATTTACTTCTATTATATCACATGAATTTCTGTTAATGGTCTTGATTATAGTGATATCTGTTTTATCAGACTATTAACATTTTGGATCTTATTTATTCTGTATAATCTATTCCTTTCATAGATATTAATATACATCTATCCATGTTTATTAAATCAAGCAACTCTTTCCTTAGACTGTTTTCTTCTAAATAGAGGACACATTCTTTGTTCTCGGTTTCATGTGGGGCATTCTCCTGAAAGTTCCAGAACATCTTCCTGTGACATATTCTCATCAGCTGCATCCTGAATCATCCATTGGTCTTTCATATGGGAACTCACTGGCCTATCACTCCACAATATTGACTGTGTCAGAGTTGCCACTGTTTCTTGCTCATTCCCTTTGCTGTGCAACTTCAACTGAACTTTTGTACTTCACTTTGCAAGTAATCCATAACTTCACTTTTTATTTCTTTAACTTCTCCATTACTAATTCTCTTTTCTACTTCCCCCTTTGTTTTCTTATTTTTTTGTATTATGAAATTTCAATATATTTGGATGCCTTTGTCTGTATTTTTTGTCAAATATACTTGGTGCTGCTTTTTTGTATTGATTAGTTTTGCTTTTTTCCTTTGCATAAATATTACACCACATTAAATCTTTTTTTATTTCCATTGTCCATATTTCTTTTTTTATATCTTGCAAATATCGCTAGGTTTTATTCTTTATGTTTTCTCACTCCCTCTGTCACTTCTTTTTCCAAGCGGCCCTAAGTTTCTTTGCCAATATAATGTTTTTCATGGATCATTTGTATTAATGGACACAAATTTTCATTTGAAGCTTTTAGCAGTTTTTCTTGTGTAAGTATTTTTCTTTCCTCTGATTTCTCTCAGTCTTTTTGAATATGGAAATTCTGGGCTTCTTGCATAATAATAACGATACATAATATCTTCCTTATCCTCACTAGTCCACTCATCAGATGTCTCATGCTCCACCTGTTTCTCCTTACTTTCGGGACTCATTATTCCATCATGCTGTGAAACAACCTGTGTTACACTGTCTACACTAAATCATTCACTTTGTGGGTATTCCATAACTTCAACTTCTATTTGTTTAACTTCTACTTTATTAATCATCTGTTCTATGTACCACTTTTGTGATCTTATTTTTTGTATTGTGAAATTTTCCATATCTGGGTGCCTTTGCCTGAACTTCTCTTCAAATATTATTAGATCTGCTTTTTTGTATTGATTGTTCTGGCTTTCTCCTTTGCATAAATTTTGTACCATGTCAGATCTCTTTTTATTTCCCATGTCCATGTTTCTTTTTCATAGGTTCATATGTTCATAGGTGTGTACTAGGCTCATGGCCCTGGAGCCTTTACAAGCCTAGCCCATAGGATTACCCTGGCATTGTGCCACCCAACCTTAGTTTCCAATGCCTCTGTTGAGTAGAGCCACTGGAGTGATCCCCGGTGTGAATTTTCTATTTCCCATCCACTCACCAAGATTTCTTTTAAAGAGGGCCAGTGAGGTGCCCTGCATGACATGTATGGGAAATCTATTCCATAGCAGTCTCTGTGTTATGAACCTGTCCCTCCAGCATGTTCTGTTGATTGTGGTAATGAGATTGAGGTCTCTGGGGCATGTGGTGCAGAGGGATTGGGATTTCTTTAGATGTAGCATTTCTAACAGAGCTGGATCAGACATGGCTTTGTAAGTCAAGCAGAGATCGCCTCTAAGTAGGCGATATGAGACAGAGAATAGTTGGAGTGTTTAATGCCTAAGATTCTCTTTGTGAGGTACTTTTGTGGCCTCTCCAGTTGTTGCAGGTGTCTAGTGAGGTACATGCCAAATGGGGCATTGTACTCGATGATTGGCCTAATGAGGGAAGAGTAGAGGGAGACAATGACCTCTTTCTTCCTGGATGCAAAACCCCTAGTAATGAGATGTGCCACATAGAAGGACTTTCTGACCACAATGGCAGTGTGGTGGTCAAAAGAGAGGCTGCTGTCAGCCTGTGTTCCCAGATCTCTTATAACGTCTTCTGTGTTCAGTGGACTACAGATGAGGCTGGTTAGCTTATCAGATTATCATTATCTATTGATGCCCCATTTTTTTGCAAGGGGGTAACTGCTGCTTTTCGCCATTCATCCAAAATGAAGTCTTTTCAAAAGCTGTTTTTACTTCAGTTGCCTCAATGACTGAATTACTACTAAATGCCTCATACTAAATACATCTGGGAATATGAGACAGGAGAAGGGGGTGAAGTTTGAACTAAATCTGTTTGCTAAAAGATTGGTAGTTTCCTCTGGGTCTGAGTATGTGGTATATATTTACTACTAGCTCTGAGCATTGCTGGTCATTATTTCTGAGATTTACAACATAGTTAAAGAACGCTTTGTGGTTATCCTTCTCCTGGGTGGCTATTTTTACCTCATATCTGCCTTGGGTTCATTTGATTAGGACCTGCAGTTCATTATTATCTTTAGTAAGAGTATTGTTAACATCTTTATAATTACATTTATTTTTGTGTGCAGTCAGTTTTTTTATTCTTTCATTACAGAGCCTGTTTGTGTTAGGGTTTCACCATAGAGGTTGTATTTACTTCTGAGGGGACAGATGTATCTATGCAGGTATTTCCTTGTGCATAGAATTTAGCAGTAAAAAGATTCCACTTAAGCAGTGAGGATATCAAAATAGAAGGGGTTTTGAATGTATCCAGGTCATCGCTTAGTTTTAGTTGATTAGCCTTGGCATAATCTCTGACTACTGAGGTATTGAAAGATTTTTTGAATTCAGTATTAAGGTGAATATGACTCTTTTGTGCTCTAATTTGATCAGGGTGAAAGTTACATTTGGTGGAGATCAAAGCTGCTTCTTACTGATAAGGACCAATTACAAGACTTTATCACTTTTGGTTGAATTTGTATTGATGCATACATATTTGTTGATGTATACATCTTCCAGTTAATGGCTGGAGAGTTGAAGTCTCCCTGGAGAATGGTGTTTGCCTTAATGCATAGCAACTCCATATTGGTTAGGTAGGAGGTATGGGCAAAGGGGGACATAGAGGGCCTCCTACAGAAAACTATGATGTGATAAGACTTTTTTTTAAATTGCATAGACATGGAGGCGTTCCAGGTTGTTATCTTATCTAATAAGTCTGGAGGTAAAATATTTTTTTAAGAACATGCAGATAATGTTACTTTTAGTGTCTCTTAATGTGGTGGGCCTGAAAGTGTGGTGAGCATTGAAACTCTTCACTAATGGCACTCTCATTGGTCTTGAACTTGGTCTCCCTAATGAAGAAATACTTGAAGGGAGCGAAGTTTCTTGCTAAGGCTCCTAGCGTTGAGCAGCAATATGATTATGCTACGCAGATTTTATTTTGTTATTTTGGAAGCTTTAGAAGACTGATGTTGCATAATAAAGGCACTAACTGGGTGATCAAGGACTTAGCCTATATATATATATATATATATATATATATATATATATATATATATATATATATGAAAGTCTGGATAATGGAGAAAGCAATGTAGTTCCAGAAGAATATATACTTCTGTTTTACTGACTGCTCTAAAGCATTTGACTTTGTAGAGCACATGAAAGGTTGGTAAGCGCTTAGAGAAGTAGTGATACCAAGTCATCTTATTTTCCTCCTAAAGGAATTTGTAGCAACGGGTTGAGCTGAATTTGGAATAACTTACTGGCTCATGACTTAGAAAGGAATATGACATGGCTATAGATCATCACCCTTATTCAGTTTATTGCTGAATATATCATGTTTATAGGCTCACAGGTGTGTACTAGGCTAATGGCCCTGGAGCCTTTACAAGCCTATCCCATAGAATTGCCCTGGCATTGTGCCACCCAACGTTAGTTCCCAGTGCCTCTAACAAGTAGAGCCACTGGAGTGATCCCCGGGGTGAACTTTCTATTACCCATCCACTCATCAAGATTTCTCTTGAGGAGGGACAGCGAGGTGCTCTACTTGACATGTATGGGAAGTATATTCCAGAGCATGGGCAGTGTCTGGGTGAGGAACCTGTCCCTCCAGCATGTTCTGTTGATTGTGGTAATGAGACTGAGGTCTCTAGAGTGTGTGGTGCGGAGGGACTGGGATTTCTTTGGATGTAGCATTTCTAGCAGAGCTGGGTCAGACATGGCTTTGTAAGTCAAGCAGAGATCGCCTCTAAGTAGCCGATATGAGACAGAGAATAGCTGGAGTCTTTTGAGTCTGTCCATGTAGGACATGTGTTTATTGCCTAGGATCCTCTTTGTGAGGTACATCTGTGGCCTCTCCAGCTGTTTCAGGTATCTAGTGAGGTACATGCCAAATGGGGCATTATACTCGATGATTGGTCTAAGGAGGGAAGAGTAGAGAGAGACGACCTCTTTCTTCCTGGATGCAAAACCCTTGGTAATGAGATATGCCACATAGAAGGACTTTATGACCACAGTGGCAATGTGGTGGACGAAGGAGAGGTTGCTAAAAACCTACTTCCCCATATCTCTTATAACGTCTTCAGTGTTCACTGGGCTCCCATTGATGTAGTAATTAGTGGGAACTGAGTTTTTCCAAAAGGGGATGATGATGTATTTTTTGCCGTTAATCTTAAGGCCATGGTTTTGACACCAGTCATTGGTCTCAGTGAGGACTTTCTGTAGGATGTCTGCATCACTTGGGGAGCTAATAATGGCACCCAGCTTGCAGTTGTTTGCAAGCTTGGTCATCCAGAGTCCTTTTGTGTTAACCTGGACTTCCGAGAAGTAGATGCTGAACAGGAGAGTACCCAGGACCGGTCCCTGTTGGACTCCACTAGTCAATTTGCAACGCACCTATTGATATAGGGGTTGATGCCTAGTTTGGTGAGTTTATCAATAATTCCTGAGAGAGAAATGGTATCAAAGGCCTTGTCCAGATTTAGGTAGGCTGTATGCACTGCCTTACCTTCATCCCTGGTGACTGACTCAAAAAAGTCAACCAGGTTGAGCAGGCATGATCTCCCTTTCACAAAGTCAAATTGTATGGGGTCTAGAATTTGGAGATTTCCTGTATCTTTGTTAATCAAGTTCTTGATGATGGGCCCCACAGCTTTACATATCAGACTCATCAGGCTAATGAGGCGATAATTCCCAGGGTCTGTAGTCACTGGAACCATAGAGCGAGGGGGGAGGGACACCCCCCCCACACTTTTGCAGCACTTGCGACCATCCCAACTCATCCTCACGGGCACAATGACCATGTGCCTGTTTGAATGGATTTAGGGCGGATTTCTTTATTGCAGAGCTGGGGATAATGGCTGTTCAGGCAGACATTCAGCCACAGATTAACTGCTGCCTTTGGGATTACTGTATGCAGAATGTGAAAATGTTGCCTTGGGGATTACTGTATGCAGAGCTAAGGTGTGAGTGTGTGTGAAAATGACCCCAACAGGATATATCTGGTGGCTAGAGGTACAGAGGCTCAAACCCTGTACCGTGGGTGCAGGTAAAAAGAGCCTGAAATCCCTAGCCACCATTACTTGTGAATTTATGCCTCACAATTTTGTTCTGTTCCTCATTAAATCTCTGTTTTTTTTTAGGAGCAGTAAAACAAAACCTTTTATGCTAGCAATTTTCTAAGTTTATAAGATCAGTATTTGAAATGTGTCCCTATTTTGGGGCTGTATTCCCCCATTATTGGCTTTGTTCTGTATTTTTGTGCTAGGAGGTTGAGAGCTATGGTGATAAGTGAGAACTGAATTCACTAAATGATAGTTTGTCTTCCTGGCTTAAAGGAAACTGATTTAGCTTAGTGGTATGTTGCTCTGACTGAAGAGCGCAGGGTTCTGGGTTTAAGACTTGGCAGTGAAGTGTACAGTGGTAACACAACATTTTATGCAAGCAACTTTCCAAAATTATACAAGCAATGTTTAAAATGTGTCCCTGGTGTTTGGCCTTTTGCCTCCCCCCAATTCAAAATAAGTGCAAGAAGCTGTGCAACATGCCTATGGTTTACACTACTGTGATTCTGTAGTTGTATATATAAATATATATAATATATATTGTGTGTAGAAGTAGACTGTTATCATGGAAATGTTCTGAATAGGGCAGTTTTGTCATTATTGGTGCATGCATTTTGCTTCACTGCCTACTGAAAAATGTTCAAACAATAAATTTAGGATGCGCTCTTACTTACGTCTAACAAGTGTGTTGTATTATACAAGGAATATAATTTAATAAAGTCAGGAAGGTTTATCAAAAAATGCATATATGGTTCTTGTTTTGTGCGCAAGGGGCCTCTGATTTGAAAACGGCCCAAAGGTAATCTTTATCCACCACTGGCCAGATGCATTTTCTTTGGATGTGGTGTGGGTTTTAATGCTGTTTCAATGAATGTGAGTTTCAAGGGCAGAGACATTTTAATGCCAAGTCTATTTGCATTGTGAGACAGTATTGCTTTGTTTAGCAGATATCTGTTAGTGTTTGTGCATTGTGCTATAAAATGTAAAAAAAAATAAAATCCAAATAATCATTGTAGAAGTAAAGCAGTATGCACACATTAGTGTTTATGGTAAATGGGGTGAAATAGCCAGGTAATGGGACACTGGAATGGCTGCAGGGGGACTTTGGTGCTATATTTTGGTTCTGTTCTTCAGTTTGCCTTTGAAAGTTGGTATCCCACAATTCCATTGGAATGGGTGGGGTATCGTGTAATTATGTATGCAAATTTTACGTTAATCAGTGTACAGATTTGTACCTATTTTTATGGGCCTGAATGTTGTAGAGAGATAGATATATACCACAGAGACTACTACTGTTCCAGAACAAACTATCCATAAAAATAAAACAAAGCTCATCCGTCCATATTCAAGTGCAACTTGGATTTAAGGATGGGCAGTAGAAAATGTACTCCATGATTGCCCCTCATTCCACAAATGGATAGAGGCAGTTCCTAAATGCTGCATCCCGTATATACGGCCCCTCAAATTATCTATGGAATGATCACAGTTATTCTCACTAGGAATAAATATACAATTATCAGCCATGGGATAGGTAAGACCAATCAGAAAATGTTAATTCAAGAATCAAGCACCAAAAGGGAATTGGTTAAGCTTAAAAAGTCCTCCAAGTGAACCTATGTTGTGGTAGTAAATACTTATAAAAAATTGCCCTTTTTAGAACACTAAGTGCCCCTCTCACCCTCTGCCGCCCCCCCAGTCTTCAACAGCTTCCAGTGCCTCTGGTAGTCACTCCCCCTTTATGGAGAGGGATGACTGTAGCAGTGCACCATTCAGTAGGGACAAAGGCTGAGGTGAGGCTGTGACTGAACAGGGTACACAGATGTGGTGCCAGTTTGCTTTGTAGTTCATGTAGAACACAGCCAGGTATAGTACTGGGTCCCATGGAAGCTGTATTCTTGGCCTTGGACAATGCAGCTTTAACCTGTGCTACAGTAATGCTGGGAGCCTGACATTCTTCTGGTATTGTAATTGGTCCTTTAGTGGGGGAGTGAGGGGTAAAGTTGGCACTGAATCTGTCAGCCAGTATGTTGGCAATATCTGTTGGCTCAGTATAGGAAGTACCATTGTGCAATAACTCAGAGCAAATCTGGGTACTGCCATGGAGGTTCTTGGTATAGCTATAGAAGGCTTTGTGAATGTTTTTATTATCTGCCGCAATTCTGTCTTCATAACTGGCTTTAGAGGATTTGATGAGGGATCTCAACTTTTTTTGAGGTAATAAGGGCATTTTTACAGTCTTGGGACTTCACCTTCTTATGCAACAGTTTCTTCCTTCTGTTGTAGAGTTCATTATTGGCAGGGAACCACCAGATTGGCTTCCTGTTTTTGGAGGAGGGTCTTGGTTCTGTTGGGTATGGCTAGTTCTATGCATTTATGTGCATGTTCATACAGTGCATTGGTGTATGATTCGGCAGTCATGCAGCTATTTTCCATTTGCATTGATGCCATGAAGTTAGCCACCTCTGTTTTTAGGAATCTAAAATCAGCTTTGTTGAAGTTTATCAGGTGGTTACCTTTGCGGGAGGGTGGATTTCCATGGAGATTGGTTTATGGTCGAATCGGACCAGGGAGGGATTGACTATTGCTGTAGAGCAATGGTTGCCCATGTTAGTAATAACCAGGCCAAGGATGTTGCTTCCTCTGGTATGGGTCAGAATGAGCTGGTTCAGGACATTGGAACTGATGAATTCCAGGAAGTTTTGGGCCAGTGTATTGGTGCTTGAGTAGTTTTCCTAGTTGATGGAGGGGTAGTTGAAGTCTCCTAGTAAGAGAGTGTTGGGTTGGACCTTGATAGATTCCAGGGTACTTAGGAATGTGGAGTGAGTGTCTAGGGACATGGTTGGGGACCTATAGCAGGCTATGACCTGGAATGCCATCTTACCCAATGTTAGTTGTACCTGAACTATCTCAAATGTGTTATGCTGGGCTACTAGTCCGGAGGTGTGCATATCCTTTATGAATATGGAGACACCACCACCTTTGGAGCTTTGGTCCATGTTTCGGGTTTGAAAGGTGTGGTAAGAGTTAGAGCCTGGTAGTACAGCGGTGCTTTCTGATGCTTTAAACCAGGTCTCCATTACAGCACAAATGTCAATGTTCTTCATTTTGAGGAGTGCTCGAGCGAGTGCATCTTGAGATTTAGACTTTTAGCATTGAGAAGCATGACCCTCAGATTGCATTTATTTAAAGCTGTTACGGTGGTAATTCGGTTTTTGGAACACCACCTAAACAAAGCAGTATAGGGGTGGCAAGAGCCATAGCCAGTACCTGGAAACCCAGGGGTGACAGATGTAGGCCATCTCTGGCAAAGCATCGAGGTCTGTCAGTCATGTCATCCCAAGCCGACAGATACTGGATCCCCTTAGAATGACACCAGAAATGTAGCCAAATGTTGAAGTCAATCATTTTTTGTTTGTATTGCAGTATCATTATGAGTGATGGCAGGATACTGCTCAGGGCTAGTGTCATACCTGCCTAGGCCACATAATCCAAGAGCTCTACCATGTCTCTTTTCATGTAGTCCAGAGAGGTGTGTCTCAGGTCAATTACACCCACATGGACAATGACAGAGTCATACTTGTACTTGTTGTGGAGTGACCAGAATTTGTGTGTTATGTGTCAGATTCTGGCACCTGATAGACAGCAGACTGTTACCTTCTCTTTATTCAGCCTAGTGAGTGGGACATCTGTGTGCCTCAATATTGAGTCATCTATGATTAGTGAATTGGGAAAGGTGTTTAGTCTCAGGGGCTTAGGTTGGGAGGCACACTGTGGAGGTGAGCTATGTGTCCTGTGGTTTGTGCTGTGTTGTGGTGCTCAAGTACATTTCTGTCTTGGAGGTCTCTGCTGTTTGTGTAAATTTCTAATGAGAGCCTCTGCGAAGGTGAGTGTGTGGCTTGTGTTTTTATGTGAGAGTTGTGATAGTGGGTGTTCTGGAGGGCAATGTGTTCCATGTGGTGTGGTGCAGGTGTTAACCTTCTCCTCTTGACTAGCTAGATTGGTCTTGGCTGGAGAGTGCATAGCTTCCAATTTGGTGATATAAGTACACCTCTCACAAGTCTGAGTGTTGGGAAGTAAGTGGAGAAGGTTGTCTGTGTACATGAGGCAGTTGCTACACTGCCTCAGAATCCCCAAGTGCACCAGGTTAATAGGAGAAAGCACAGGGAACTGCCCTTTAATCATGCCAGGTGGGGTTGTCATAACTACTAAGTACTGCAGCTATTTCTGTGAAGGGATGACTAGTGCTGATGGCACTTAGGTGTGCTACAATAATTGCTACAAAAACCTGTTGAAGTGCAAAGCGATTAGTATATTTGAAGTGCAAGAGAGATAGAACTAGCAAGATGTAAGGGCAAAACTGAAGAGCAGACTTTCTGGCACCAGTAATAGTTTGCCTCAGCTAGGTGCCGCTGAGAAGAGCTTAAACAAGCACAAACCTGCGGAAACATGGTCTTTTAAACCAGAAAGTTGAAAGGGATGGAAAAATTGCCCAAATGGCCAATAAACTACAATTTGTGGGCCAGAAACCACTCCTCTTTTGGTAGATAGGCTACCTAGTGATTATCAATCCCACTGATAAGCTAGATGGCTTCCCTCCATCACAGAAATGATTGGGGGGCTCAGAACCTTACAAACAGTCCTGGATACAGCAAATCTTTGTCTGGACTAGACTAGCAACAGGAAAGGCAGGAAACAAGCTCAGAACTTTTTTTACAGAAAAGCAGCTAAAAAATTCAAATGCAGTCCAAGCTAGCACACTTGAATGTGCACAATATTAAAGAAAATACAATTTAAATAAATGCAATAAAATTAAAAAAATAACTAAAAACAAGTGCAGTAAATTAGGAAAAAATCAAGATGGAGGAACTTAGAGTATAAGAAAACAGTGCCAGCAAATATATAAATAATTCAGTCAAGCTAAAATTAAGACAGTGCAGAACTCTGAACAGTTAAAAAGTGCCAAAAATATACTTATCAGCTCTATACTTCCAGACTGTTTGAGAAGCACACTCAGTCAGAACACAAGGAAATTCTAGCAATGGTAGATTCTAGCAAAGTGTTTTTGTTAGTAAAGTGGAAAGAGAGAAAGGAGGAAGAGAAGATAATTCAAGGTTAAGAAAGTGGGTTGACCTTCTCAAATGTTCTCTCTGTATTAGGTAGACATGAAATGTTAACATGAGGTCCCCTTCTGCCTGAGTTGCTGGTAGTTGACTGCCTTCTAATTCTACTTTCTGACAATATAGATGTGCATTATAAATATACCCTTCATCCATTTTAATCAATTTATTTAAACATGGAGGGGCTTTCTCTATTTTGCAACATATTTCTGTCTAGTGTATCAGTTCCTCGATCTACTCATTTTGTACTTAAATATACTTTTATTCTTCTTAAGCATTTCTATACTTTTCTCTAAACATTTATGCGTACCTGATACCATAACCTGACATTCACTACTTTCTCTTTTTATCTTACTCTAATCAATATACTGTCTTTTAAATTTCTTCTTAATGTCACTGGCACATGCATTCATGTTTCCATCTGAGTCATTAATAATCAAATGAACTTTCCACAAATCTTAAATCTTGTTTTTCATTTTTTCATTGTCTAAAAACTGTTCAGCAGTGTTTGTATTTCTTTATCGTTTTTCTTATAACCTTCCTTTCCATGCAATCACTCAGCTTAATCAGAAGATATGAAAATAACATCACAAGCATACCTTTACTTCATTGGCAAATAAGAAATAAATCTTTCTCATTGTTGTTCTTTTCCTGTTATGAATACACCTCTGAGATGCTGCATAACATGCATTTGCTAATTTTACAATTTCCTCTACATTCATAAAATCTATATTCTTTTTACATGATACATAATTCTTGTAATTAAAGTTCCCCCACCCAAATAATATTCAATATATTAACAGGTACAGTTCTGTTTTCTTGAATAATTGTCTTTGTTTCTCCAGTCGCTTAACCATATATCACACAAAGTATCTGATGTCTATTTATTTATTTACATCTTGGTTATTGGAGTATAGCACTGACTATAGCATCACTGATTACAGGCTCAGACTGGTTTACATTCAAAACTGTAGCAACAAAAATGTAACAGTTACAACCAACAGTGAAACAAAAAGGTAATACAAACAAGTAAAAAAAGAAGAGGTACTAAATACAAACTTTACACCATGTTGAGGTGTACATGTTACAAGTGGAAAAGTAGGATCGGAACAGTAGCAAGAAAAGGGTGAGCAGCAGGTTTATCCCTGGAAATTGTAGAGGCAACAAAAGGTGCTTAGAGGGGGTTTATAGTACAACATCGAATGCTGAATATATCAAATGACATAACATAGAACTGACAACATCGAACATGACAACATCGAAATGGGAAAAAAACAAAAACAAAACAAACATGTGGAGTGTGGATGACAAACAAATTGCTCCATGCAGGGGGGCAAGACCCCCTGCACCCCTCACACCACCTGCCACTTAAACATGCCACTTCTGAGATCGCAGTTCAGTGCACTACAGTGCGAAAATGGAAGATTTCCATTTCCTACACTGTAGCATGATCTTGAAGTTGGTATATTTAAGTAGCAGGGGGTGTGGGGGGTGCAGGGGGGCTGTCCCCCCTGCCTACACCCTTAATGTTGCATGTCACCATTAGACACTGCCATTGGCATTGTTTCGATGTTTTCAGTCTTCGATGAAATCTGTTCGATGTTGTGTCATTCGATATATTCAGCATTTGATGCTGTGATATAAACCTGTTTAGAGGGCAAAGCAAGAATAAGTAATGGTAAAGGCAAAAAGTTCAAGGAGACAGAGATTTAGACAGGTACAAGTTGTAAGATAACGGTGAGCAGGGATAAAGAGAAGCAATGTACATTTTTACAGGAAGCAAAAATATATTGGTAACCAATAGAGTAGTGGTATAAATGGGATGCCATGTAGGGAATTAACCTAACACAGAGTAGTGGTGGTTATGTATATATCCTGCATTCTGGCATTTGCATTTCCATTGCTCAAACAGATACTGTTTGAGTTGGGGACTGAAATTAATGTAGTTAATATGTTTAGTGAGACAGTGATGAAGGAATTTCCACAGTTTTGGAGCAAGCACAGAGAAACTAGTGCCTGAGTTATGTAGTTTAGTAAATTAGATTTCAAAATTAAGGCTTACTGTAGCCTGGCTTCTGATGTTGTAAGTTGGGATGACAGTGATAAGTTTTATTACAAGAGGAATGGGTGCCAAGCTTTTATTCACCTATGTGTCAATGTCATTGCATGAACAGGTTCAGCAATAATGACATCCATTGTTATTTTTTTAAACATCACAGACAACCAGAATAGCCCTTATTAACAGATCCCCAAACACCTCATCCCTACATAATACCTCAGAGTATGCTCTTTCCTTTTCCTCAATTAGCCTGACATCCTATGTACAAATGATATGTGAATGCTTTTCTGTATTCAGTAGTGAAACAGCAAACTGTTACCTTACTCCTCCTGGAAGCACTACTAATATAACGGTGCTTATTTTGCATTCTTTTTCTGATGGTCCCAACATTTCACTATATCAGGCTTTCAGGGTTTGCTTTGTCACGGCTGGTGCACTTTGATGGGAAGTTGTAGAACACAGAAAAGAAGGAGCAGGTGAGCTTTTAAAAAAACATTCCCTCTTCTTTGAGTTTGTGTGAGCTTAGTAGTGCTAGTTTATGTAGGTGTGGGGACAGGACAGCCACGTCATGGGGTAAACGGAGTGGGGCCCCCTAAAAAGAAATGCTGTGCTGTCTTGCACAGTTATGAATTGTAATGGTTTCACTTTAAGATTTTGCATTGCTTAGACATTTGATTTATGATGTTTTAGTCTGACGAAGGGAGATGCGATATTTCACAGAAAACCCATACTTCTAACAGAAGGTTGCTGCCCACAGTGTACTAAACTTAACCACTTCTGAAAAGGATATAATATTTAAAATGTAATAAAACGTTTTTTTTTTTTTTTTTTAAAGAAAATTATATAATATTGTTAGTGCCTGCCGTTGCCACCACCTCCTCTTTTCTTAGGTCCTTTACTAAGCTCACATTTTATTTTTATTTGCTTATACCAAAGATATTTTATCCAGGCAGCTCAGATAAAAGTTGGCACTGCCCTTAGGAGTCTTAGGAGATTGGTCCTCTATTATTGTTTCTTCTCCAGAAGTATGGGAATAGGTGGAATTCACTTGCTATATCATATCAGGTGATGATTGTGTCCCCAAATATTCGCCCATTAACATTAGTTATGCCATTTCACAGGGTGATCTGTTCCGGTGTTTTATAATGGTAATAAAAATGTTAATCACTAGGACACAGAGGAGGGTCGAGCTGTTGGTTGTTTCTATATGTGAGTATGTAGGCGAGGGAGGGGGATTGTGGCATGAGATCACAATAGGGGTGGAGAATACCTCAGATAGATATAGTTTTTGGAATGGTATAATTCAGCCATAGCATTTTGAAATAGAAGACATAAGCATACTGAATGACATGGAAACAAAAATCTGTATAACTGAGTTCTGAATCAGAAGCCACAGTTAATAAACATCTGCTGGGCTTTGAAAAGCATATGAGTGTAAGTCTAGGCATTCATCTTTTTCAGTTTGCAATTTGACACTGAACATAAGGAGACCTGCTAGAATACTAATGAGATGATATGATTTGAATAGCAACGTAGCAACGACATAACCAAAGCACTGAAACAAAGATGATTAACTGTTACAGAAGAAAGGCAAGCACATCTTATGGTCAAAGGTAATGAAGCAGGCATAATGGTTAAAGCATTTATCTCATAAACACAGGGTTTGGTTCTCATCTTTGGCCACTGTCTGATTCTTGGCTAAGTGTGTAGTAGTCTGCAAATTGATTGCTTAGCATTTACCTGTGATAGATGTGCAATGTTCAGCTACATGTGGATTATGTTGTACTAGGTGTGTTTGTTACATCAAGAATAATTGATTTTATCATTTGATAGACTGGTTCAGCCTAGTGCAGCAGAGTGCATACAGATGCGAAAGTTAAAGTGGACTAGTCAAAATCATGGTTGTGTATATTGTGATCAGAAAGGGCATAATACAGCAAGTCACATACAACAATGTACACAATGGACTGCAAGAATACATATGGCTTTTTTGTGACCAAATGCAAGATGAATACGACAACTGTACTACATAAAGAAAATGTAGAAATTAAAGAGACAAGAGAAGGAAAGATAGTGGCAAAACAGGATGAAAGTCATTCTTTTAGAATCTGCACATATAAACATCTCTTTTGTCCTAATTAAGGAATTAAATCATAGAATTGTTGAGACACAGACCTGCATTAAACAAAAACAAAGGTGGCAGGCCTATTTAAGAAATCTTTGAAGAGACAGAAAAAGGCAGGTATATAGCAAGCTTATTCAGTTTCTTCTGGAAACTAGCCATATTATGAACATTGAATTTGACAGAGGACCCATGCTTATATCTTCTGTGTGTGTGTGTGTGTGTGTGTGTGTGTGTGTGTGTGTGTGTGTGTGTGTGTGTGTGTATATATATGTATGTATGAACGTATATGCGTTTATATGTGTGCGTGTAGTAAGAGAAAAAGCACAGACTAGCAATTTCCCTACTTTTTAGCTTTTGCTATTTGATGAAGCTTTGTATGGGTCAATTTTTCCTTGTTAAAATTGATGTAGATCTTGAAACATTGATTGGCAGCAATGACAAAGGAATGGCTGACCTGCTGTTTGAAATGCATGGTACAGGACCAGTATGCCTTTTAAAACCATGTCGTTCTCTTGCTTAGCATGAATATGTCAACCTGCAGATAGAACTGACTTGCATTCACTTATGTATGCAGTACAGGAAATATTCAAATTCTAGAAATGTGTAGAACTTTTAACTAACACCAACCAGTAGTTAAGCAAAAACAGAATTTATTTTACATCCTTCATTTTACCTCATTCCCACGTAAATAAACAGCCACCAGTGAGCTGTCAGTTATAGCCCAGGAATTACATAGTCATTTTAAGGTTCTGTGCTTTTGCATTCTGTGTGTCAGTGGGTATATTTTTAACTGTCTTATGACTGTATGAAATTGTTTCCTAAAGATGAGGATTTTGACTTAAAATATTTCTGAATGTAAGCTGTGTCTTTGAAATATGCATTGAAAGTGCTAGTAACAGAGTCACATTTTTAGTTTACAGATATTGTTTGTATCTAAAACATTTGTTTTGTAAATGAAAAGGTAATTTTAGTTTGATCATTTGTTTTATTTTGTTCCCCAAGCAGATGGGCTGAATATCACTTTCAGCCATGACCCAGTGCACATTGAAGACAGTATGCTACAATTCATAAACAGGAGCAGGGGAATTCCCAAATACAGTTTGCAGTTTCATACCAGGGTGAAATCAAGAAATATCAGTACATGCCCATTTTTTGCATGATTCAGTACATGTATGCACCACAAGAAAGGGCTCTGGTACCTCTGTGAGTTGCATACCAAAGCAGTCAGCTAGCAGCTAGCACTTTCAGAGTACTGATGACTACCTGTGGAGTGGAGATGAGATCGCACAGCAGTGTATACACAGTATGCCATGAAAGTATAGGAAGTTCAATGCAAGGAATGCACAGTGCAGACAATATATGACCCACCCATGTTAACAACATGTTTGCAACTTAGAGTGTCCATCAGTGCACTGTGTGCCAAACATTATTAGTACTGACCCACAGGATAGTGTACATGTATATACAGATGAGGCAAGCAGGACCAGCAATGCAGTACAAATGCACAACATGCCATATACAGATAAACCATAAAAATGTTTCAAAAGTAGTGTTAGTAACAAAATATAGAAGTTCAACCTGTGTAACCATCTAACCATCTATGGCATGAAGTCAGTGTATTTATGGTCACTGGTAGAGCTGTGGGAGCTTGCTAGGCCTGTGAGTGGTCCACAAGCAAAGCTTGCCTGTATCAATAATATGTTTGGAGTTCCTAGCGATGGGAATGCATCTGAGCAGCAATAGATACTGTACTTTGTAAAGTTAGGGTGCCTAAGACCTGTACAGTGATAATGTGTCATGACTGCCTTGCAGGTATGGGCCACGGGGTGGTAGGAGACCATTCAGACATTCTAGGCTGATCCATCTACAATATGTACCAGAATGCTATGGTCATATCATAAAATCTCTACAGTGGCATCATGTACACACCAACACACCCTTAATAGCACCATCATGGTTAATCTGCATTCTTGAATGGCACAGCAATTCCCAGTTACCTTTCCCTCTAAATTACCCAGCTATATGTCAAGTGCTTGAAGCTTCACAAGTTTGAATTTAAAAACATTAAAAAAATGGGAAAAAGCAAAAAAATCTAAAAGATTTGAAAAAAACAAACAAGCAAAAAAAAAAAAAAAAACAGGCAAAAATTACAAACAATTTTTGCAAGGGGACAAGCCCCACACTCCCTCGCCCCCTGCAACTTATATATACTAACTCTAAGATCACATTACAGTGTGAAAATAGCAAATTCTTAGTCCTCAATTTTCTGTGATCTGGCAAAAGCAAATACAGGCAGAATTCAAAAAGTTAATTTTCAAACTATTTTGATAATATTTCAAGTGCTTGAACTTTTGATAGTTTGAGCATTTGACAGGAATTCAAATTAATGATAGGTTTAAAGAAAGGCCTCACTGCCATATCATCACCTTCCTGACCTCCTGCAGCCTTGCCTCCTACTTTTCATGTTCATAAGCAGTGGATGTTGCTATACATATACATATACATATACATATACATCTACATATACATATACATATACATATACATATACATATACATCCACATATACATATACATATATGCATATACATATACATATACATCTACATATACATATACATATATGCACATGTATACACATACATATGCATATGCATATACATATATTTAACATACAAATTTTCATTTGGCCAGCTCATGGCAAATGCTAGCATAACCATGTTCAGCACATGTATAATAGCGTCTATGTCCACTGTGGTCATCACCGAACATGATATCATGGTACTTCTCCCACCTAGCTATAAGGTCATTCCTCAGGGTTATACGAAAAATGAGTCTCCAAGAGTTTGACTCTAATATCACATATTGCATTAGATCTTCAGTATCAGTTTACTTCGATGTATAAGACATACACCTCATATGCTATCATACCTTCCCATAATCAGGTATTGAATGCTAATGTGACACCTGTTTCACCTGTCACTGCAGACATGAACATGTGAAAGGTGAATATTATCACACGTGTTGTGCAACAACAAAGAAGCAATGGCTACACATAACGTCTGCTTATAAAAATGCATGTATATCTCACAACAGGGTAATAAAGGACAAAGTTATAGACAGGCTTACACATTATGGCTGCTATTGGTACACAGAATACAGTGTCAGCAGGACTCATGCATTATTATAGTTGCAAATTGCATCTGTCACCATACCTCATAGCCACTGCTGGTATATATAGTGCACTTTTAGCAGGTCACATACATTTTATTATTATTGAATTACTTAATTTGATAACTGGACAAGTGTTCTGGCACTTATCAGATCCTTTTTAGCAATGATCCATGTCATGTAGGTGTGGGTAAATGCAATATGTAGATATGTGGACAATTCAATGCAGCTGCTAAATTTCTTTAGTTTTGGTTGAAGGTAACAACAGGGCAGCCAGAGAAAACCTTCAGAGATATGGAAAGAATGTGCAAAACTCCTCAAAAAAACAAAACAAACAAAAAAAGAACAATGATTGTAGGTTAACATGGAACCCTGGGACCAGGTGCATATATTTTACCACACTAAGCCACAATGTGTTTTTGTGTCCCTGAGATTCTTTCTACAATAGTACATACACTAGTCTGATTGTGCTTGAAGTATTGAAGTACTGTAGTGCTTAGACCATGTTTATATGAGAAGAAATGTGCAGTCTACACAACTACAGTCTACTACTGGAAAGTGTTATATTTCCTTATCATGTGAGGAACAGTATCATAGTTTACTGGCTGTTGCAGGTGTGGCATTGCCATTGAAGAGGCCTTGATAGACTATATACAGCTATTGCACTCAGACAGCTGGAGCACTGTAAGAGCTAGAACACAGATAATGAACATGCTTGAGTATTAAGCCAAGAACTCAGCTGTAGGGTGCTGAAAGGGGGAGAAGTAAGCTTGCTTAAGTCCAACTGTTGCACAATTGTAACAGTATTTTTTCAAGATTGCGTGCCAGGGATCATACTATAGAGAAACACTACTGTCTGTGACTTGGTGCAGCTATAGGTGTTTATGATATAAAGGCATTAAAATCTAGTTGCTCAAACTGCATTTTGGCAAAACCCAGCCCAAAATGCCCCTCTGCTGTCATCTAAATGGAAAATGCTGGCTTTGGACATTGGGGGTGAGGTTGCATCCCCCCCCCATGATTTATATAAACAAATTCCAGTATCACACTACATTGGGGAAGTGGAGACAACAAGAGAGTTATAGTGTCAAATTTCATTGAAACACAATTTGAGCAGATTTTCACCAAGTCTGGTACAGACTGCACTGCTGTAATGCCATCATGATTAGTTTCCACTTTGCAGGGATCGGCTGGTAATAATATATCACAGGCTGGGTCACTGGCTTTTATACCTATCATAATCTGCATGACATCTTTGACACAATCTTATGGAAGACTACTGCCTTGGAGAGCTCATCACCAAGACTATATAAAGCCTCTGACATGCAAGGAGTCATAAGGGACTTATTCATTACCAGCAAGGTGGGTTCCCAAAAGGACATGGGTGTGGCAGGACACAGGTGACCAAACAGTCTCTGATTGTTGTCAGTGCCGCACAAAGCACTCCTGCAGTTAGGTGTGCATAGGGAAAGACATAAACAGAACATATGAGTGCAGTGGATGTATTCCTTGCAAGAGGATGAAATGTAAACACCATCCGTTTATTTTACAGGTGTGCCATTCTGTTACAGATCATTGCATTTGTGTCTGCATGCAAGTGCATGCATTTTGTGATATACTTTGGCAACAGTATTGTAAGCACTGTGGGCTTGAACTTGGGCAATTTCTGATCAGAGCCCTACTCCTGTAAAAATATACATAAATATATATTTATATATATATATATATATATATATATATATATATATATATATATATATATATATATATATATATATATATGTGTGTGTGTAGATATATATGTGTAGATATATAAATAGATATAGATAGATATAGATATATATGCCATTGCAGATCTGTGGAATGACTGGAATCTGCTATCCCTCGCTCTGTCGATGATGGTGGGTAGGTACCCATGGAGGTGGTGGGGCATTATTGTGGATATCTGAGGTCATCAGTTGCAGGTTGTGGTGCCACAATTGCATGGGTTAGGCTGGCATTCACTGCTTGAATAGTATCAGAGAGCCCTGTCGGAGATCATTCCGCAAAGGAGATCCTCATACTGAGGTCGACAAAGACATGTACAGTAATGTAACCACTTCTTCATTGAGCCTTGTTGCATTGCTTCTACTGTGGTGTTTATGGGACTGAACTAGAATGAGCAACCATGATTCTCAGGATAACTGACATTGCCTGGGAGCCAGCCGTGAAGAATTATGCCACTGTCAAGGGTCAGGTAAGTCACAGTGGAGTGACACATGCTGGTAGCTTGACTTCTACCACTATTACATGCACAGACATCTGTTTTATTATCATTGTTATCACATAATGCATGAAACATTATGAAATAAGATCCTTCATATCAGTTTATATATGCAGTCACATAATCAAAGACATCTTTTCTGATTTCAAGATGTGTGGTATCCACTCTGCCAAGCATAGCTGGCAAGCTGCAAACTGTGTGGAATTCATACATTACTAATATTTATTTTACTTGTGTCTGTGGCATCTAGCTATATATCCCCACATGTGGTATCAGACACCTGGGTCACCAGCATCTGAATGTACACCCCTAAATGTGGCATCAGACAGCAATATCTGCAGTATCTGAATATAAATCCCTGCATGTGGCATCAGACATGAATATCTGCAGCATCTGAATATGTGTCCCTGTATGTGGAATCACTCACAAGTATCTGCACCACCAGAATATACATGCTTGCATGGTGCATCAGGCACCTGTTTTTGGAATGTTTCCTCATTTAGGATTGTCAGTGCTGTTATTATTCATGTCTACATAGATAATGTCTGCTGAAACTGCGGCGGTGGTGCTGCGGTAGCGTTGTCGCCTCACAGTTAGACGTTGCCCGTTCGATTCTCAGAGCGTCTTCTGTGTGGCGACATGCATGAATGGGCATTCCTTTGTTGAAGGTTGTGCGTTAGGCCCAGCAAGCCAGTACGTAAAAATCTACTGCCAATCATTAGCGGACTGGAGTTCCGCTGTGGCGACCCCTAACCGGGAAAAGCCGAAATACACAAACAAGCATAGATAACGTCTGCCCCCCCGACACCATGCAACTCTGTACCTCTGCACAGGTCGCATAGGGTATCCAGTGGTTATGCATCCACTTGGTTATGTTGCATTAAATGCTGACTGATAACTGATGTAAACACAACTTGTAGCCTGATGCATAGTTTATCAATGTGACTGTACAATATGTGGCCTTTGACAGCTACTGTCACATTTGTTGCAGCCATATCAGATATGATACATGGAGTACTGTCTATATTTTGCTTGAGTTATCAACAGTTCTGTTTGCATTTAGTTCTCTCTGGGGCATAATTTCAGATGTGTTGATATTCATAGGCAGTGTAGTTAATGAATTGCTTAATGAACTCCTGGACATGAAGGGCCATTTGCACATAGGTATGATGAAGAGTTATGTTACTGCATAAAGTATATTGAAATCCTAACACATATCAGATTGTAACTTACATTTGCTTTGAGGTGGGATTTCAAAGGTCCATCCTTAGTTTATACTTTGTACTATGTTTGTGAATACTGGACACTGTCTTACTTCAGTGTGGATCCTAAAACAAGGGAAAAT
>NC_056726.1:1324320158-1324325158 GCF_019279795.1 Protopterus annectens
CCTGAGATGTACCTCTCTGGACCACATGAAAAGAGACATGGAAGAGCTTTCTGATCATGTAGCCCAGGCTGGTATGACTCTGACCCTGAGTAGCATCCTGCCCTCACCAAGTATGATACCTCAGTATAAAGAAAAAATGATCAATTTCAACAATTGGCTAAGCTTCTGGTGTCATTCAAAGGGGATCCAGTGTCTGTCCACCTGGGACAACATGCTCGATAAGCCACATTGCTTCACAAGAGACCTGTCACCCCTAGGCTTTCGAATACTGGCCAAGGCTCTTGCTGCCCCCATAGTGCCTTTTTTAGGCAAGGCTCAAAAGTCAAAACCACCTCCATAAACAGCACAATTAACAAAAATCTGCGGGTTATGCTACTCAACGCCAGGAGTTTAAATCTCAAAATGCACGCGCTCGAAGCACTCCTTAGTATGGAGAACGTTGACATCTGTGCAATAACTGAAACCTGGTTCAAGGCTCCAGAGAGCACCTCAGCACTATTGGGCTACAACTCATACCACATGTTTCGGCCACAGAACACAGACTGAAACACAAAAGGAGGGGATGTATCCATATTCATCATGGATACCTACACCTCCAAGCTAGTGGCAGAGCATGATACCTCTAAGATCATCCATGTGCTAACTAACATCGGGCAAATCTGCAATGCAAATTGTGGCCTGCTACATATCACCCTCCATGACCCAGGACCACTACTCCACCTTTCTGGAGAAAATGGAAAACATGAAGTTCCTACTGAACACCCTAATGTTGGGTGATTTCAATTACCCTACCATTAACTGGGAAAACTACTCGAGTACAAACTCCCAGGCCCAGAGTTTCCTGGAATTCATCACCTCAAATGCCCTGGATCAGCTGGTAAACTCCCCTACCAGAGGTGAAAACATATTGGACCTAGTCATCACCAACATGGGTGACAGGTGTTCCACACCGGAGGTCAATCCATCACTGGTTAGATCAGACCATAAACTACTCAGTCTGGATGTCCACACCCCACCACCATCCCCCAACTAAGGAAACCACAGTAAAAATCTTTTCTAAAGCAAACTTCACCTTACTTAAGACAGAGGCAGTAGGTTTCACAGCCCCCACGCTAAAGGATAATGCTGGCCAGGATGCAGAAACCTTTACAAATGCACTCTATGAGCACCTATAAGGATGCATGGATTGTGCCATCCTTAGCAAAACCAAGACTCACTCCTCTAATAGAAGGAAACCAGTCTGGTGGACCCCTGCCATAAACAGGCTATACAATAGAAGAAGGAAACTAGTTCAGAAGAAAAGCAAATCCCAAGAAGGAAAGACATCCCTAATCAGTATCAGTAAGAAACTAAGGTCCCTCATAAAATCATCCAAGGCTAACTTTGAAAGAAAAATAGCCAAGGATTCAAAAGATAACCACAAAGCCTTCTTTAGCTATATTAAGAATCTAAATGGCAACTCACAGATATGCACTGAACTAGTGCAAAATAGCACAAAATATACTGAACCTACTGATATTGCCAACATCCTGGCAGATAGATTCAGTGCAAACCTCACCACCCTCTCACCCCCAAAAGGGCCCACAACAATACCAGAAAAGTGTAGTGTCCCAGAAATCAGACACACAGGTGAAAACAGCTCTTTCAAATGCCAAAAACATAGCGTCAATGGGGCCAGATGGTGTCCCAGGCTGCGTCTTGCAACAACTACAGAACAAACTAACCCCCCACCTAAACACGCTGTTCAACCTCAGCCTCTCCACAGGCTACGTGTCCATAGAATGGTGCACAGCAATGGTTATTCCACTCCACAAAGGAGGGGCCACAACTGACCCTGGTAACTATCGCCCCATAAGCCTGACTAGCCTGGTCTGCAAGGCTATGGAGTGCATCATCATGGAACTCATTAAGAAAGACATTGGGAACCTCCAAACACTTGACCCGACCAAGTTCAGCTTTGTTAAGGACAGATCATGCCTACTAAACCTGGTTGACTTCTTCGAGACAGTCACCAAGGCCATAGATGAGGAAATGTGGTTCACACAGCCTACCCTGATCTCGCCAAGGCTTTCAACACCATTCCCCACTCGGGTATTACAGAAAAACTCACCAGCCTGAACATAAACCCATACATCATGAGATGGGTTGCCAACTGGCTTACAGACAAAACTCACACGGTAAGAATAGCGGGCTCCAGGTCCAACTCTAAACCAGTTACAAGTGGTGTCCCACAAGGCTTGGTCCTGGCACCCCTACTGTTTGGCATATACTTCTCAGAGGTACAGGCAATCACAGGAGGACTATGGCTAACCAAGTTCGCCAATTACTGCAAACTGGGAGCCAGAATTGACTCTCTGGCTGACACGGACATCTTCCATAAGAGCCTTACTGAGATGGACACCTGGAGTCAAAGTCATGGCCTCAAGCTAAATGCCAAAATTGCATAGTCATCCCATTTGGGAAAAACAAAACACCCACGAATTACCACATAGGTGGCAGCCCCCTTAATACAGAAGAGGTAATAAGAGATCTGGAGACCCAGGTTGATAGTAATCTCTTCTTTGACAATCACATTGCCAGAGTAGTTAGGAAATCCTTCTATGTGGCCCATCTAATTACTAAAGGGTTCGCATCTAGAAATAAAGAGGTTATAGTGCCCCTCTACTCATCCCTCATCAGACCCATCATAGAGTACAATGCCCCATTTGGGATGTACCTCACAAGACACTTCCAACAGCTAGAAAGACCACAAAGGTACCTCACCAAGATGATTACTGGCCTCAAACATATGTCCTATGCAGCCCAACTGAAAAAACTCTGGCTGTACTCAGTGGCATATCACTTACTCAGAGGTGATCTCTGCCTGACTTGCAAAGCCATGTCCAACTCAGAATTGATGGACATGCTCCACCTAAAGAAATCTAAGTCACTGCGAGCCACATGCTCTAGTGAGCTAAACCTCACCACAACAATAAGTAGAACATGCTGGAGGGATAGATTCCTATCATAGAGACTCCCCATGCTTTGTAACAAAATTCAAAACTACATTAAGCAGAGCCCCTCACTAACACTCTTCAAGAGAAACATTGACGAGTGGATCAGTAACAGAAAATACATCCCTGGGATCACTTCATTGCTCTGCTTGACAGAGGATCAGTTAATTAATCAATGGGGCAGTGAAAGCCAACACACTCTGGCTAGGCTTATAGATGCCCTTGGGCAGATAGCCTAGTACCTACCTATGAACCTATGAGTAGAGGGGAACAATGACCTTTTTTTCCTGATGAGAAACCTTTTGTGATGAGGTGTGCCATGTAGAAGGATTTCCTGACTACAGTGGCAATGTGATTATCAAAAGAGAAGCTACTGTCCACAGTTGTCCTAAGGTATCTTATCACACTTTCAGTGTTAAGTAGACTACCACCTATGTAGTAGCTCATGGGTAAAGAGTTTTTACTAAAGGGGATGACAATGCACTTTTTGGCATTGAGCTTGAGGCCATGGCTTTGACACCAGGCATCTGTCTCAGTGAGGCCCTTTTGTAGGATGTCCACATCGTTAGGAGTTTCAATTATGGCTCCTAGTTTGCAGTCATCTGTGAACTTAATTAGCGAAAGACCTTCTGTGTTAGCCTGTACTTCAGAAAAGTAGATACCAAACAGGAGAGGACCCAGGACTGAACCCTGTGGTACTCCACTTGTCCCTTATCTGAAGTCAGATTTGGAGTCTGCTACTTTCACAGTGTGGGTTCTGTCAGTGAGCCAGTTGGCAACCTATCTTGTGACATAGGGATTTATACCTAGTTTAGTGAGTTTATCTATAACTCCAGAGTGGAGGATGGTGTCAAAAGCCTTGGCGAGATCTAGATAGGCTGTGTGAACCACCTTACACTCATTTATGGCTTTGATGACTGCTTCGAAGAAGTCTATCAGGTTTAGGAGACATGATCTGCCTTTTAAAAACCCGAACTGGGTGGGGTCAGGAGTTTGGAGATTACCAATGTCTTTTTTTATAAGTTCCATGATGATACATTCCATGGCCTTGTAGACCAGGCTCATTAGGCTAATGGGGCGGTAGTTCCCGGGATCTGTGGTGGCTCCCTCTTTGTGGAGTGGGATAACCATCACTGTGCGCCATTCAGTGGGCCAAAGCCTGAGGTGAGGCTATGATTGAACATGTTGCTTAGGTGGGGTGCCAGTTCATTCTGTAGTTCATGTAGAACGCAGCCTGGGATGTTGTCAGGTCCCATGGATGCTGTGTTCTTGGCTTTGGAGAGTGTGGCTTTTACCTGTACAGCCATGATTACAGGAACTTTGCATTCTTCAGGTATAGAGATGGGCCCTTTAGGGGGAGAGAGGGGATAAAGTTAGCACTGAACCTATCTGCCAGGATGTTGGCAATATCAGTTGGTTATGTATATTTAGTGCCATTGTGCTGTAACTCAGAGCAGATCTGCGTATTGCCATTGCGATTCTTGACATAGCTATAGAATGCTTTGTAGTTGCCTTTGGAATCAGTGGCGATTTTGTTTTCTTAACTACCTTTGGAGGATTTTATGAGGAATCTCAGCTTCTTACTGAGGCTGACCAATCATGGGATTTTACTCTTTTTTGCAACAGTTTCTTTCTTCTGTTGTAGAGTTTGTTTATGACAGGGGACCACCAGATTGGCTTTTGGAGGATAGCATCTTGGTTCTGTTAGGGATAGCATGATCCATGCACTTGTGTAAGTGCTTATAAAGTGCATTTGTGTAGGATTCAGCAATCGTACCTCTATTGTCCATCTGCATGGGTGTTGTGAAGTTTGCCACTTCTTTCTTAAAAAGCATGAAGTTGGCTTTGGAGACATTTTTTACAGTGGTTTCCCTAATGGGGGTGAGGGCAGGATGTGGATGTCTAGGGTGATTAGCTTGTGGTCGGATATGACCAACAAGGAATTGACCTCTGGTGTGGAACACCGGTCACCCATGTTGGTAATGACCAGGTCTAGGATATTGCTTC
>NC_056726.1:1324330158-1324382658 GCF_019279795.1 Protopterus annectens
CTTAAATGCTTAGTTTAATCACTTTAGTTGTATGTAAAGTATTGTTTTTATTATTAATATCATACTTGTCAAGCACAGTTTGAGGGTTTGCTGTTTGAATTAGTAATTGAATTTTAGAACAGTGATTGTTAATTGCTTGACAAATTGTTTGATTTGATTGGATAAACAGGATATTTAAATGGAGTTCTGCGTATAGTATTAATATGTCTGAAGAAGTGGATGTGTTGTCTGCGAAAGTGCTCATATTTTACAATAAACCTGTTTTATGTTTTTGGAATAGTGGACTGGTGAATCTTTTACATTGTGAAATTTGAATTGTTTTAAGTGGCGGTGCTCCTTCCAGCTTTGGGATTTTTTCTACATCTGTTACGTGTATGTGTACTGGGCTTTGTTTCATACAAATATATATATATCTATCTATCTATATATATATATATATATATATATATATATATATGGGAACACTACTAAATCTCAAACATTTGAAATCTCGAATTTCAAAAGCTCGTGACCATGTAGCCGAAACCCCACATTACCGAAAGATCAGAAGCGCGAAATTCAAAATCCGGATGTTAAGGGATTTTGAGTTAGTGCTTCTGGTGTTGCGGTCCAGGTAAGTATGTGTTGTGACTGTGGTGTGTGTTTGTGTGTGTGTGTGTGTGTGTGTGTGTGTGTGTGTGTGTGTGTGTGTGGGGCTGTAATGTGTGGGTGTGAGTTTGCCTTGTGTGTATTTTTGTGCGATCTCGGAGTTAGAATATTAAAGTAGAGGGGGTGTGGGGGGCACAGCCCCCCACATGGGGGTGCAGGGAGCCAAAGCCCTCCATCTTATCTTTAGTGTAGGGTGGTTTGTTTGATTATGGGGGAGGCTGTGTGTATGTTTGTGTCTGTGCTGTATGTATGTAATACTTTCGCAATTTTGAATTTTGTGGTTTTAACATTTTGGTAATGTGGGGTTTCGTGCTTACAGTCTCGGTATTTTGGGCTTCGGGATTGTGTAATTTCGGGATTCAGTAGTGAATCCATATATATATAGATAGATAGATAGATACACACACACACATATATATATATATATATATATATATATATATATATATATATATATATAAATAGACTTAAGCTGTGGAGCGTGCGATAAGTACTGTGATCTACAGTGTGCAATAGTAGATAGGAAAGGGTTCTAATCTCACTGTAGGCCACGTGTGTGTGTGTGTGTGTGTGTGTGTGTGTGTGTGTGTGTGTGTGTGTGTGTGTGTGTGTGTGTGTGTGTGTGTGTGTGTGTGTATGCGTGAACATGTATCCCCCTGCAAAACAACTGAGAATCCCTCATTGACTATGAAACTGCAATAGTTCTGCACTCTTACACCCCTTCGAGTTAACCAAGTAGTTAGGGACTTAGGGTCACACATAGATAGTAATCTAGCCTTTGATCATCATATGCCCACAGTGGTGAGGAAATCATTCTATGTTGCACAACTTATAAACAAAGGTATAGCATCTAAGTCCAATCATTGCTCCACTGTATTTGACATTCATCAGACCTATCATTGAATACAGTGCCCCCTTTGGTATGTACCTAACCAGGTAAAGCCAACAATTGGAACATCCACAAAGTTTCCTCACCAGAAGAATACAGTGTGTGAGTAAAATGTCCTATGCAGACCTCCTCAATGCTCTATCCCTGTATTCTGTCTCCTACAGGCTTTTGAGGGGACATCTATGCCTGGCATACAGGGATTGTCAGACTCCACTCTGATGGACCTCCTGCATATCCAAAAAATAAACAGCACCTGAATTACTTGTTCTAAAGACTTAAACCTTGTCTGTGATATAAATAACACCCGCTGGAGAGATAGGAATGTATCGCAGAGACTACCACATCTATGGAACAGGCTTCCTATTCATATGAAGTAGAGTTCCTTCCTAACCCAATTCAAGTGCAGTTTGGACAATTGGATGGGAAACCAGAAATTCATCCCTGGTTTGGCACCTATTTCTCTAATGGACACAGGAAACCTTTAAATGGTTCATCTCCCAGGCCCATGCTTACACTTATCAAGGGCATCAGAACTTGTCAGAGATTTGGAATGCATGGCTAGGCTTAAAAAGGACCTTGTGGTCATTAGCCTAGTATACACCTATGAACATTTGTGTGTGTGTGTGTGTGTGTGTGTGTGTGTGTGTGTGTGTGTGTGTGTGTGTGTGTGTGTGTATGTGCATATGCACATGTGTAATAACACATAGCCATGGGTGAGACTTGAGAGATGGGATTCAGTGTCTGCTAGCTCTGAAAGCCTACTGCAAACAACTTTTGGCTAGAGCTGATGGCGTACATTTCTTTTGGGGTATCAAGTATAAAAAATGCATAAAAGGTTTTATTGGCCTATTACCAAAACAGAATATAGAGGGCAAATGCAGGATTGTGAGCAGTTTCAAAACATAGGTAAGTGTGAAGAAAATGTTGCTTTTCCACTGCAGAGCATTTTTCAGAGGGTAACTACAGACAGTCCAGGATCTCTGAGTAATAGAAGTGCCACAGGTAGAATATTTATTTTTATGGTAGTGTATTATGCTACTATGTATCTCAGTAGCTAACACAAACGAGAGGTGTCAACTTCATGACCGAACTTTTTTCATGCTTGAGCAGAGATAGGGAATGACACAGGTGGAACCAACCCTGTATTCCCCAGATGAATGGATTAGTGGAGAATAAGTTTTACCCTTAAAATATACTTAAGGGCAATAGTAGATGAGTTTTAGAGAGAGTCAGGCAAGTATTTGCTACATTTACTGTTTATATGTAAGTGAGCATCCAGAGTTCTTTGGGTTCTCACATTCTGAATTGCCATATGCCCACAGGACAGGATGGACCTCATGGTAGATGGAGTATAAAACTAATTCACAAAAACCTTTGCAGTCTCACAGAACTAGCAGGACTGTACTTTGCAGTAGTACTGCAGCAGGGGAAGACGGAGGCATGACTTCAAGGCAGCAAGAAGAACATATGCCGTTAGAAAGTAGCGCAGCCTTGTTTGGAAGAAAAAAATTCAGGCTGCTTGGGAAAGACCCTTCACATCTGTAAATCATATGAATGATGCTAATTACATAGCAGACTTACAAAATCAAAGCTAAATGTGTAAAGTGTACCATGTAACCATACTAAAACCTTAATACAACAGCATACTTACTTTTTATCATTTTTTTTATTTATTTATTTGCATATGTTTACTGAGAAAAGCCCAATTTGGCAACAAGTAAACTCTTTTCAGTGGAGGCCAGGGTAGAAAATCCTCCATACTGCTACTGATATTACTGGTAAAGATGGTACCACTTGAAATATCCATACAAGATGGCCATTTCTTAGACTATTCCCTTTTCTCCAAGGTATGGCGATCTCAGAATTGGTTTATATAGGTTCGGTGAGTGTGAGGGGCTTGTCTTGCACATTGTGGGGGGTACAGGAGGCATTGCTCCCTAAAAATTAAGCTAAATTAAATTAATTAAAAAAAAATAATGAAAATACATTAATTATCTGTAAATAAAGTATTACACCCTGGCCATACCACAAAACCCTGTCCTTCTACTTCAAACAACAAAGAGTCCATTGCCACTTAGTTCAACACTCATTTTAAGCAGTCAATTCTATCATTAATTAGTGACCACCTCAGTTCACCTCTCCAACTCCCATCTGTTCTCAAAAGTAATACACTGTATTTTAGTTTTCAGCCCGACCCAATGGCAACCATAAACAAATTACTAGCCAAGTTAAAAGCAACAGCCTCAGCTGCAGATAACCTTCACATTGAGTTCCTCAAACCATTTTCAGAAACACTAGCCTTCCCTGTGTCCATCCTAATCAACTGGTCAATAACTGAAAACTATGTCCCATCCATCTGGAAAAATCCATTATTATACCCCTCCATAAAGAAGGTACTTCAACAGAGTTCACAAAATATAGACCTATTGCTATCCTATCACCCCTCTCTTAAATCTTTAAAAAATCTACTCACTCTCAGCTTATAAAACATATAACCAAACACAACCTTCTCGCCAATACCCAGTGCATTTTCAGACCAAACCACAGTACTACTACTGCATTCCTCAACTTCACCAACATAGTAAATCAATACAAAAATGAGGGCAAGCTTTTTCCTTACTTTTCCTTGACCATTTCAAAGCATTTGAGAAAGTGCCCACCAAAAGCTCCTTTCGGAACTTGCAACACTACGTCTCACTTAGCCCTCCTCTTAGTTTTGCAGTTATTTATGCAGTTGTCAGCAGGCAACTAAATGCAGCAAACCCTTTCAGCATTTCAAACAGTCTCTGTTTGTGTTCCCCAAGTGTCAGTACTCTTCCCCCTTATATTTAATATTTTCATAAATAAACTTCATACCGCTACAACACTCATCACTGTGTACAATATACCAACAATTCAGCTATCTGCTCTGCTCCACCCATAATAAAAGGACAGGAAATTACTCAAAAATCACTCACTGACATTGAAATATGGCTAAAAAATTCTAACTTGCTGCTTAATGCTAAAAATAAAAAAATACAAACTTATGCTATTTACTCCAAAACAATACCTTAATCAGAATTACACATTTCACATTACCTCAAGTAATAGCACAAACATAGACACCATAAGCCAAACTTAACTACTCAGGGTTGTAATACCTGACAATCTCAAATTTAATCACCTCATACTTCATTCCATCAAGAGAACTCACCAAAACTTTGCCTCCCACTACAGGACTAAACACTACCTGACAGATCAAGCAAGTACTACCTTAGCAGCAGCATACCTCCTTCCTTCTCTATTCTAGGCTTTCCCTATTCTTACAAATAGTAACATTAAGTATAAAACTAAGCTAGCCTTCTGCTACTACAAAATAGCTACATTTGCAACCAACCAGCCTTATAAAACACACCACTGCCTTGCATTGAAACAATTAAACTGGTTTGAACTCCCAAACCTTACTCACAGCTAATCTTTGCCCATAACCTATTTTACTGTCTAAATTCCCAGTATTACAAAATACTGTGCTGTACTGTTAACCCACTAGAGAACTTCACTCTAGCAATAAACTTTTACTATGAAAAGGTAAAACATTCAACACTGCTTGAGACTCTGTCAGGGGCAGCTCGTGCTATTGGACTGCAGGACTGCAGCCCCCAGCTGCAAAACATGAAAATAAAACAAAAGAAAATAAAACAAGACTGAAAAAATAAATATAAATCAAACCGCAACTAGCATTCCAGATTATGAAGGCAACATGCAAGTCCAAATTTTTCCAGCAGTCTATGCAGTTAGAACTGCATAGCCTGGAAGGGGATCAGACTGCAACGTCCGCAGGCAGACTAAAGCTGGTGCTCTTGTGGGAAGGATATGACGATGAGCCTGGTGCAGGCTGAAGCTCTTGCAGGAAGGATGGCGCTCTCATGGTCAAGCAAAACTCCTACTATGACTGATTCAATGTGGAGTTTGGGTCTGGCTCGGGTAGGGGTGTGTGTGTAATGCCCCAGCTGCTATATGGTGGTGGGTAGAGAATAAGGCTTGAACCCTGTACCTTCGGCCCAAGTGGCAAGAGCCTGAATTCCCTACCCACCACCATTTGTAAAAAGTTTGCAGATTTTTTCCTCATAGTTGTTCTGCTCTGTTCCTCATAAAATCTGTGGTTTCTGTATTTTTGTTTCTTAACACAGCCGGTAGTGCAGTGGTGCAGTGGTAGCATTGTTGCCTGACAGCTACAGGTTATCTGGTTTGATTCTTGGCTGGGGTGCCTTCTGTGTGGAGTCTGCATGTCCTCCCTGTGTTTGTGTGGATTTGTTCTGGTGTCCTTGATGGATATTTGTCCCTATTTTTAGGACTGTATTCCCCCATTATTGGCTTCATCCAGGTTTTTTGTGCCAAGGTTGAGAGCTATGGTGATAACTGAACACACTGAATATGTTTGGGGGCTGTGTTCCCCCATTATTGGCTTTGTTCAGGTGTTTTGTGCTAAGATGTTGGCAGCTATGGTGAGAACTGAATTCACAAAATGGTAGCCATTTAAGTTTCAGTCTTCCTTTCTTTCATAAAACAGATGATTTGGCATAGTGGTATGTTGCTCTGACTATTTTGCCCAGGACCCTGGGTTTAATACTTGGCCGTGAAATGTATGGTGGTAACACAGCATTTTATTCTAACAACTTTCCAACATTATACAAACAATGTTTAAAATGTGTCCCTGTTTTTTGGTCTTTTGCACCCACCCCCCAAATTTTGGCTTTCTCCAGATTTCTTGTGCTGCAAAGTTCAGAGATACAGCTGAGTGTCAAGTAGATTTTACAAGAAGCTGAGAGCTGCAGGGGAACAAAAGTTTAGTGCTGCTTATGCCAAGTCTACTTGCATTGTTAATAGCTCAATAGGCAGTGTACTTATTTTTGATGCATAAGGTTGTAGGTTCTACTGCCACAGTAGGTAGATGCATTGCTGATACTGTACTGAATTGTAAAGAGGTTGGATACTGCAGTCCTTTTTGGTGACGATACCTAGTAACTATGAACCTGTTATCAGTTTGCCATCCATTCCCTATTGCAATATTACTAGCTTATCATTTTTTTAATGCAACTTAGGCAATGTATTCCTCAAGGGCAACAGGCACTTTATTTGTAGATGACACAATGAAATATAAAATTGTTTGCTAGCAGCAACCTCTTCATTAGTTACAGATTTCTTTAACGTGGAATTATTTAGATGACTTTTACTTCTTCAGAGATTGTGCATATTTACTGATACTGGTAGACTGTAGAAGTTTGAGTAGACTTTTCTGATAGAAATGTTCTGAATTGGGCAGTTTTGCCGTTATTGGTGCATGCATTTTGTTTCATTGTTTACTGGAAAATGTTCTGAATTGGGCAATTTTGTCATTATTGGTGCATGCATTTTGTTTCATTGTTTACTGGAAAAATGTTCAAAACAAATTTAAAATGCCCTCTAACAACTGTACTATATTGTACAAGGAATGTAATTTAATAGTCAGGAAGGTGTATCAATGACCACGTATATGTTTCGTGTGCAAGGGGCTTATGATTTGAAAACAGCCCAAAGTTAATCTTTAACTGTCACTGGCAAAATGTATTTTCTTTGAATGTGGGTTTCAATGCTGTTTCAATTAATGTGAGTTTCAAGGGCAGAGAAGTTTAAATGCTAAGTCTGTTTTCATTGTGAGATTGCATTGCTTTATTTAGCAGATGTGTTAGTGTTTGTGCTGTAAAATGCAAAATAAAACTTTCAAATGAAGTCCAAATAATTGTAGAAGTAAAGCAGTATGCACATTAGTGTTTATGGTAAATGGGGTGAAATAGACAAGTAATGGTTCATTGGAATGGCTGCAGGGGGGAGGATCCTTTCGTCCATGATTTTATGAGGGGGAAGGGCGGTAAACTCAAAAGACGGCCCCAGCTGAACTATACCTCTCAACTGTCCAGATTTACACAGAATGAATAGAGTTTTGCTTCTTATTTTTAGTTTGTTCCTCATAAAATGTGTGGTTTTCTGGCAAATAATTTAGGAATTAAGTCACTAAATAATGACAGACACTGAGTTTCAGACTTTATAACCTTCAGAAAAATGCATGCTAAAACAAGACCTGTTATTCTGTCAATTGTCTCAGTTTATACAATTTATAGTACTGTTCATATTTTCCCCCAGTATATTTGGCCTTGCCCAGATTTCCTGCATTAACAGGTTGAGAGGTACATGCAAATAAATTGCTTTATAGAATTAGGCATATCCAAACCTCTCAACTGTCCTCGATTTTGGCTCAAATTGTTGCTCTTCCCCTAATAATCCCGCCGCAAAATGGCAATTTTGGAAGAAAACGTGGAGGGCTTACAATTAAGAAATAACTGTAATAATCACAGTTATAGATTACATTTATTTTAGAAATGCATGTAGATTCTTTTATTTTGTCAGCTGCTCAAGTTAGCAGTACTAATATTAAAAAAAAGTGTCCCTTCTTTGACAGGTTCCCAGCTGTATTGTGTGGCTATTTTATATTTTTGCATCACGGTTTTGGTCCATTTTTTCATAAAATTTCGGGGGTTTTTTTGGCAAATTAGTGGCAAATCATTAAAGACTGAAGTTAGAAAATAATGACAGACATTTGAGTTTCAGATTTCATACCTTTCAGAAAATTCATACTAATGCAAGACCTACTATTTTATTATCTTTCTAAGTTTATAAGAGCAATATTTATAAGTTGTCCTTATTTTTCGGCCTTTGTCCCACTTCTATGTATGGCTCTATCCATATTTCTTGTTCTGAAGTTGAGAGCTATGACAAATGTGTCAGGGCCATCACAGTCAGCCAGAGACATTTCATATTGTGACATACTTGCTGCACCCCACTCCCCCATGTAGTGACTCTGGATGTGTCCAAGCAAGGCAAGGAGCAGTTATGCAGTGTAAATGTGCAGAGTATCCCCCCATCCAAGGTAGACACATGTGCTACTTTTATTCTGAATGTTCCGGTTTCTGTCATATTTTTATACTGTTGATTAATGCTTATCATTACTCAGAAAGTGCCTATTGCTCTGTGTTTAAGT
Source organism: Protopterus annectens (assembly GCF_019279795.1). NCBI lineage: Eukaryota > Metazoa > Chordata > Ceratodontiformes > Protopteridae > Protopterus > Protopterus annectens. The sequence goes on from NC_056726.1 coordinate 1,324,338,750, forward strand.
AGCAGTGCTTTAATGACCATCAGATAAGCTTGTCTGAGATTGTAAATGCAAGTAGGCTTTAATAAGCATACTGTTAAAGAATTTCCAACATTGAAAGCCTTTCTGTTGTTGCCATGCAGAGAATACTTACATAACTATATAATGTATAAGCCTTGGGTATTGAAATGCATATGACAGTATTTGTAATAAAGGACAGGATTACATTATTTTAAGAAGCTTATTACATTTGTTGGAGACTTGCAGTCATCTTTGCAGGCTTTACCTGTAAACCAAACAGAATGCCAATCTATCATGCGTGGTCCATTACCTGTACAGTAATCCTTTAAGCAATGTATCTTGAGCTTGTTTCTTGTTTGCTTTTCATTTTTTACTTTGATCATGTTTTCCCCATGAAACAAGTAGATAGTTGTTGCCAGGCAGCAGGTCTTTTTTGGATAAGAAACATTTTTACAAGTGGGGGTGTGACAATTGGGGAGAGATGAGCAAAGGCTGCCAGCCTAATCAAATAGAATTTGATATATAATTCTGGCATTTGTAATTAAATGTAAAATACAGGCATGTTTCTTGAGTGTAAAAGAATACTGTGAAATGTGGAACTGCAAAATATGTGGCAACATTGCACTCTACTGGCCCAGTGAAGCATGTTGTGACCCTTTCATGTTAGAATTTGGCCCCAGTGATTCTGGATGAAGGTTTCATGCCCATTGTTTTAAGGCTAGAGTTTATGACCAAAATTTGCATGTGGATGGTGCTTTATTGCTCTGGTTTCTGCTAGACTATATATGTGAAATGTATTTTATTGTTGTAAGTTTCTGAGCAGGTGGTAGCTTGCTAAATAATGCAGTTTGTGGCCTGAGAAAACCTAAGTGTCAAAATGATGTAATTTGGGAGGGCCTCAGCAGAGCTGTTGGTTATTGTTTAAAAACTATTGTTCAGTGAGAGACTGTAAGCATTTTGACTTTGGACATCTAACTCAGCACTCTGCCTTATGCTCACATGTAAGTTTTAGCACTGTGATTTCTTGTAGGAATAGTTAAAGCTAGTAAAAATTGCCTAGGTATTTTTCTTTGAAATCAGACCTGTCCTACTGTATTATTTTAAGATTCTGTGTGATCTCTGAACTCTTAGATATCTCTGTGGTGTAGTAGTTTTGTCTTGTTTTAATTATTTATTATTAAATATTTTTAAAACCTTCTACTTGTGGCTGGTTTATGTAGAGATAAATTATGCTTTAGAGTACATTATATATTTATAGAGTTTACTGTCTACACCCTTCCAATAAGCCTAGACTCAATAGTCACATTACCATTGGATAATAATATTGCACAGTAATAATTGGACACCCTTTTAAGGGCCTTTTAGTAGCTGAAATTATTAGCTGGGTGGTGGCAGGGATTACTACCATATGGTCTGGGTAAAGGGGCACAGCTGGAGAATCTGAGTCAGCCTTTCCCAGGAGTGTCTGTGAAGTTGTATAAATACTTATCTCAAAGTGTGTGTGTGTTGTGTCAGCTACTTGGGCAGGGACACGAAGCACTGGTTGGACAGAAAGGGTACTGGAGGTTTTAGCTTGCCAGCTAGGCTGAGACCTGGACCCTATAGCTGTGCCAGTGAGAAGTCTCACTGGGGACCTGGTGAGCAAGGGAGCAACCAGCCCCAGACTGACTGTGATCCCTGTGTGCACTTAAGGGAAATTGTACTTTACTGTGTGTATTAGTTATCCTTTTCTCTTGTATGAGACAACCTTCCTGGTGTTAGTGGTGAGGACTGAGGCTCCTTGATTGCTGGGCCAGGGCACGGTCGTCACAGGGGGTATCACAGAGATTGCTACTTTCAGCATGTTACTTGGTACTTTAATAAAGCTGAATATAAATTATAATTAGAACTGCAGTGCAAGGAGAAGTGGTTTGAGTTGAGTGCTGCTTGTTATTATTATACTTGATTTTGACTGGCATTCCAGTAATGTATTTAAAAAGTAATTTATTTTTTCATGACTCACAACCTATTTGTTTCCATCTAGATATTAAGTAAGCTGTCATGCAGCCAATGCATTGAAATATTTTTTTTCTTCTACACTTCATTTTGATTGGACTCTCATAATGATGGTTTGGCACCCACGGCAACGTATTTAATTAACGTTACAGTTTTTGTGGTTTTGAGCATAGGTCCTCCCCTTTCTAGTTGGCCACACCCCTTCCCATTGACCCCACCCATTCAGCTGTCTCCTGCAGCCCCCCTTTGATTTGAAGTTACCAGCTGCCACTGGACTCTCTATACTCTCATTATGTGTCAAAACTCTGTAATGAAATCCCCACACAGTTAAAACAGAAGATGAAATAGTTTCAAAACAGCACCTATGCCAAAGATGGCTCTGCTCTTCCTCCTCACTTAGCTAGCTTTGCTCAGATTACTTTTCTCCAACTCTTACAGCCACTTGGCTTCCCAGTCTTTTTGTACCTTATTGCTCCTCCTCATAGTGCACTTATTTCCTAAACGTCTACTTTTCCTGCTCCTCTCACACTCCAACAGTGACTACAATTCTTCCTCCGACCATTTATTTTCCTGCTCTTTTCCATAACTTCTCCCTCCATATCCTTGTTATCATTTTAAGTTACAGTCTACTTGTCTGTCTGTAAATGATTACTAAACTCAAAAACACCCCATTCTGATCTTTTCCCTGTAGCCACCATGCTATAAATACATTAAATGTTACTGTATGTTATTTCTATTTTCGATAATTAGACAATTTGTGTTAATTTCTCTCTTGTTTTTGTGCTAAAATTTTATGTTCGTGCAAGAAATATTTAAAAATATTTAAAAATCATATGAATTAGCTCATGTGTAAATGTTTTTACCCTGCAACTGTAATTATATGTCATGTGCAACTTAAATATGGAGCTTTTCTCCCTGGGGCCTGGGCCAGTTGTTAAACTCAATCACATTCTGTCAGTGACGTGGCATTATCCTTGGAGAAGGTGGTATGCTGGTCTGTGCTAGGTTCATACCTGCCTGAGACACTTAATCAGTGAGCTCAATCATGTCTCATTTCATATAGTCAAAGGAGGTATGTCTCAGGTCATTAACACCCACATGGACTATGACACAGTCACACTGATACCTTTGATTCAATGACCTGAGTGCCTCTGTGACCGGATGAATCCCAGCCCCGGAAAGTCAGCTAACCATGAATCTCTCCTTACTCAGTATGGAGAAGGGGATATTGGTGTGCTTCAGTATAGAATCACCAATGACCAGGAAATTTAGCTGTGCATTGGTTTGCCTTAAGGGCCTAGCAGTAGAGAGGCACTGAATACATTGTTACTATATGTAGTTGTGGGTGGTGTTTTAACAGAGTCTTTAAGTAATAGCTGAGGACCCTTTTTTAGATTGTGCTGAGGAAGAGGTTTTAGAGTTCTAAAAAAGTTAACTCTAAGTGCCTGAGCATAAGTAGTTTTATGCGTAGCATCTTTACCTGTGCAGTAGACATGGTGCAAGTGTCACTGACAACTTCTATAGGATTAGTTTTGTTGTAGCAGAGAGTTTTGCCACCAGCGTTAAAGTGTATTTACACCTCTCACATTTTATCTGCTTTATTAAGAATAAGTGGGCTGTCAGTGTATATGAGGCATTTGCTACAATGCCTTAGAAAACGCATCTAAACTAGAATGTCCACAGAGAGAGATGGGAAGTGCAGTGTGTCTGACACACATTCACATTTCAGAGCACTGAACAACAGTCCCTATGGTACCTCACTGTTGATCTCCTTTTCTCATGAAAGCAATGTACAACTCATTCTAGCATTCAGCCCCTTAGTGCAAAAGAAGTCAGTTTTAAAGAGAATTGAAATGTAAAATTCCGACTAGTGTGAGCTCCAGTCATTTTTAAGAAATGTCTATTTTTTTATTTTATTTATTTACTAACCAGGTAAATCTATTAGGCTGAAGTTTGTCTTTTCAAGGATGAGTCTGAAGCATTGTCTGGTTAAATAAGTTACTCAGCACTATACAGTGGAGAAATGGAGACTAAGTGAATCAAATTAAATACTATAATATTAAGATAATTAGCAGCTCATCTTAAATGTTCTGCACTAAACTGCCAAATAGCACAGTTGATAACTGAGTGCAGGGAAAGAAGCACCATTTTCTTTAAGTCTGACAACTCAGAGGACTAAGGCTATATGCTATTAATGAATATATATATATATATATATATATATATATATATATATATATATATATATATATGTGTGTGTGTGTGTGTATTTATTTGTTTATATTTGTTTTCCCAGATAGTGCACTGATTTTGTGGACCTTTTTCAAATTCACCCCAGGAGTTGTGTCTGGTTAATAACCAATTAAGTCTGTTTAATTCATTCCTGTAGTCCATGTTTTGATTCCTTCAGCCTACAGTGTCACTCTGAGCAGGCCAATGTAAATGGAAACTTCTTTGGAGCGATTACAAAAACTAGGCTAGTTTCCTCCATGGTCTTCTTGGCCTGCCTAGCAATATAAACCTATTAACATTACACTACCAAGAACAATGAAAAACTGCTTGTTAGAGCCCTGGTTGTGTCTAAGTTACTTCTGAATGTTTTTGCTGAAAGTATTGTCTTGGCTGTAGAGAGAACAAATTGGAATCTGAGAAACTATTTTACAAAATGACTGCAGGTTTGAGTAGAAGTTGATATAGACAGAGATAAAATGTCTGGAAATGGGAGGAGGGAATGAGAGAGATCATGGTCGCAACTGTCCATGCCAACATTAACAGCTGCCATTTAAATGTACTTTTCAAGTGTGCAGAAAGAAGGGCCATCAGTATGCGAAAGAATATCTCATTTTACATCAATCAGATAAGTAATGGTTCTGAGCACTCGACCCATTGTGCAATGCTCAGCAGCAGGTACCTTTATGGTCCACTGAATGCAAACATTTCCAAAGTTAGAACTATGAATGAATGCTTTCCAGTTCTCCGCCCAAAAGCACTTCACTGGGCTATTGACTGCCTTGGTTATAACCAAGGCTTTGGATGTTATTAATGAAGACAGTAATGAAGGGTGCATAGATTAAGCATGTATGAAAACTAAATTAATTATATGTTCAAGTAAATGCACAAAGCTTTCATTACTTAATCTAAATGTATTGGAAAGGAAACAAATGACATATAAGGTTATTATATGTAAAAAAACAATGCTTATTTTATCTGGTGCATGGAAGGTGATAATGCAAAACCAGCAGAATGGATGAATGATCTGTCTGTGAGACTGCAGTTTCAACTGTTATTGTCAAAGGGTCTTAGAGTCTGGCTTGCAGCCATGGCCAGTAGAGTACAGCTATGTAGAATGTACAGCTTGGTTACTCATTTACAAGGATTATCTATGGAGTTCATCTGAAAATACCTGTAAGTTTGTTGCAGGTAAAGAAGATTGCTTATACCTCTATGCTCAAGGACCTAGAGTGAGAAAGTGCTTCTTCTGTAATCAAATGGATTTCACATGAGGATAAGGCCTAGTGTTAATGGTAGCAAATGCTGCAATACTGAAGTACAAGAGTTCTTGGAGACAAAGGAATTAGTTACTCAGTAGCACCTATGTTGTATATTGGTTGAGAAACCAGCAGCAGCAGCATATGTCCACTAGTAAAAATTCTAGAGAAAATCATCTATCAACACCAGCTGGAATATTTTCAAAATGACATTTACAGAAAAGCAGTATGGATTTTATCCCCAGTACAACACCCTAACAGAAGTATATCCATAACAATCCACATTTTCTGCAATATGGAGAAAGGGGTTAATAACAATAAGCATATTCCTAGATCTGAAGCAGACTTTTGAAAATGTTGATTATCGCATTTTATTACATAATGAAGTATCTGAGGTTTCATTCATAAAATTACCCAACAGTCCTCCAGCTGCTGCACTAACATAATATTTAGGGTCTTAGCCAACGATGCCCCCAATACAATTGTGATATCTTAAACAAGGCATTCACTAAAGGATCAGTATTAGTCCAATTGTTATGATCAATGTTTATTAATAACTTACCCTGGAACCTCCGACAGATCAACTGCCACTTGTATGCTAATGGCATTGTTATTAGCAGTGCATACACATCTGCTGTGGCCCTAAATAAAAACCTATAGAAAGACTTCAGATGTCTTTGTAACTGGCTTAACAGAAGCAACTGTTAACACTTAGACAAAAAACAACCGTGAAGTTTTTACAATTCATTAAAACCTTACCTTAGCCCAAGCTCCTGTAATAAAATATCCTATAGGTGCCCCAGAAACACCCCACTATAAACTACTACATAACTGATTGCAATTAAGTAATAAAATAACCTATAGGTGCCCCAGAAACACCCCACTATAAATTACTACACAACTGATTGTAGTTAACTAAGTAATGTAGCCTACTGTGAAGCCTTTCTTCCCATGACATTACTAAAATGGAGGCTATGTTTCCCAGATGGAGTTTCCTAGCCAACAAACGGTAATAAATACATACATAATAAATAGATAAAAAAAATATATCTTGGCATTCCATTGGATCAAAAGCTTTCTTTTCTGATAAACACAAAGACTCAATAGGAAAAGCACTGGTTGCTAATAAGACTATTCATCTGTTATCTGACAAAGCAAGGAAAGCAATTACCCTAAATGTCCTGCTGCCCAGACATGAATGTGCCTTACCATTAATAGCACTGCTGTCCTGCAGATTGTAGAGCAAACTTCTTAGAAGTGAATACAGATTTGTAAACAGCACCAAAGTAGACATCTTTCTCTGTAGTTTGTGTGTGTGTGTGTGTGTGTGTGTGTGTGTGTGTGTGTGTGTGTGTGTGTGTGTGTGTGTGTGTGTGTGTGTGTATTTGTCTATGTGTGGGAGTGTCTATAGATGTGTGTGTGGGATGTTTATTAGCATATTTAGTCAAGTGAGAAAGAAGAAACATTTATTAGAGGTAGCCCCATAAAATCCACGTTTATTGGTGATGCAATTGGAGGAAACTGTGGAGACTGGTGGAGGGAGCAGAGAATAGACAGATGGAGACTCCAGGAAGAGGTTGTAGATTCACTCAACTGGACATCCTCTACCATGTGATCATCCTCAGAGTCTATAACTACACCACTGGCCACCCTGATTCCTGATATGGCCATGGGTGATCTCTGTATTGTCCCCCTGGGCTGAGGCTGAAGACTGCAGACTGCAGCTCATACTTCAGTCTGTATCACCATGTATGCTGTCTTGCTCATGTGTCCTGCCCCATACCATATGTATTGGCAACCCCCCTCATTATCATTTTTCTCCCCTCTGTTTGTCTCCATCCATCTCATAACTTCCCATCATAGCCTGAGCACTTCCACCTGTTCTTCTGTACTGCTCTGTTTGAGCCAGGTTGAATCTGCACACTCTAATACCCCTCCATCCTACCTTCTATTCATTTCACCCCTTCGCTTCTTGCTTTTCTCTGCATATAATGAAAAACATTGTGTCCTATGACCTAAACAATTGTCCTCCCCACATCGTGTGCACTTCTATATAATATTTGTCCTTTTGTGTGACCCTTTCTGCCCCTTTTTTCTAATTTATTGTGCACTCCTTTCTTTTATGCATGTAACAGGACTCCACATATGTGGACATGATAGAATTGCAGCTGCAAATGCAATATGGGTACTCAGTTTTTAATAGGATATTGTACTGTTGTGCTAAGGATTGTGTTATCACATGCTGACTGGTTAATACAAGCTGAGTTTTTAAATTTGAGATGTTTCACATTCTTCTAAGTTCATGTAGTGTGGTGTGCTTCTTCTCTCTGGAGTGTGTCTTCCACATTTGTGTATAAATTTCATTGCAAACTTGCAAAGTATTTGTGACTGTGTCCACCTGCATACTTGCATCAGTGCTCATTGACAACCACTGAAGGGTCATTAGCTCCCCTGAAGCAGTGTGTGTCTTTATTTTGTAATACAGTGCCTCCTATTGTTGTTATGTACTGTCACTTAGCTCTGCAAAGCTTCAGTTGAAGTCTGTGCATTTCTATGAATCATGGACAGAGTCTCAGCTCTTCCTGAGCATCATGATCACATGAGGGCAATATTGTGACCCAGTACCAGCTGGTCAAACAGTTCCTATAGGAGTTCTGCATCTCCATCTACCTTTGAGGAACATTTTTCCTGCTTACCACCTGAACTTCACGAATGACAGAGTTGTCAATCTCCCAGCCAAATTAACTGGTTTAACAATGTTTGCTTGCTGTTATTGATTGCCTGACTACTTGATTGATTCACATTTGTAAAGCAGGACAGTCTGGCTGAACAGAAGTCCCTTCTCCGTGTAGTCTTGGAGAGAAAAGTTCCACATTTACAGTGGATGCCATGCATTATGTACAATAAGGTAACAATACAAAATTCTGAAAAGTACATGATAGCATTTCTATGTTGTAGGAGAACACTTTTTCTTGTGGCCATCAACTATGATTGCAGGATCTGAGAGCCGCAGGCACTTGTAATGTGAATGCTCTGTCTCAAAGCTCAAATGCCTTTTGGAATGTATCACATTTTTTCCTGAAAGTAGGTTTCAAGCTGTCCCTGAACTGGTCCATTCGTCTCTCTGATTTCTTTGCCAGGGCAGAAGCCAGTTCAGAGTCATTCACACCCTAGACAAGTACCATCAGCTCAAGTTTGCCTAAAGTGGGTGCATGAGTTTAAGGATACAGAACAGTTGTCCTTGTCCATTTTTTTGCCTGATGAAAAGTGCTTGTAGTTTCCAAATAAATACCTTTCAGTTGCATCATATTTTGACATTAAGCTGCTAACTGCCACTGAAAAAATTATACAAATGAAAGTCACTCCACTAGAGGTGTGAACACTTCCCTGTTCACTGGTAACCATTTGAAATATTGGGTCCTGCTAGAGCATGTCCCAAAATATAGACTCAATAGCCAAAAGATTGGACTTAATGCCATTTCTTGGAATATTCTCTTTTCACTGAGGTATGGTGATCTTAGATTTCGATTATATAAATTAATGGGGTGCAGGAGGGCCTGCCCTCCCTGCAAAGGAAGTTTTAAGGAGCTTCAAGATTCACTCTTCTCCTGTGTTTTTGGTCTTTTTTCAACTTTTTGTGCTTAGCATTTCGAGCGCCAACATTTGAATAGGGAGCCATATTAACTACTGAGCATGCATTGTAGCCACTTGTTCATTTTATGTACACCTCACTGAGGATCTGCTGTGAGTCCTTGAAACTACTGAGATTGTATCACAACTGCCAGACAAATTTAATTTGTAACTTGGAGCTCAAAAAGTCATATACTCATCATTCATGTACTTCAGTCTGTACAGTTATTGAAAACACACCACAAAGCAAAACAACAGAAACATATTTCATGTAGTTGGCAAGTCCCCTGCCCTGTTTACCCTTAATTAAGAGGTTCTTTGTGCTCCTTTACCCATTTGTTTTATTGTTCTCGCTCTGAGGTTACCATACCTCTCAGAAAGCATGGAAGCAATATACAATAAAAAAACTGTCTTATTCTTTCTCCAGCAGAGATCACTGATATTATAAAATCAGTGGCACTCAATCACCAAGAAATTGCTGGCAAAAGGTGAGAGTAACAACACATGAGAACCTACTCCCTTGAGCAGTCGGGCTTATGCAGCTGTGGTACAAGCAATGGCATAAGCCTTTCAACAGACATTAATGTCTTCATTGCATCTTCAGTAACTAGGCTTCCTTTGATATATCTTATTTCATGATTCAGCCATTTAAACTGGGCTTTCTTGTGGTTTCTTCCATTCTGGTGGATGTATTGCCTGTAATTTCATAGTCACAAGACTCAACAAAGATGATTGATGTTAGATACAGCAAATAAATATATTCTTACCATATGTGATGATCTACAGAGGAATAATTTTTTATTAGATTCCAGAAAAGTTTCCCCCATCCTCCTGTTCCAGGATAATCCTTCTATCTAGCCTTATCAGAAAGAGCTCCCTGTAAGCTGGGCAAGTAAATACTAGCGTATTTTTTAACAATATAGATGTTATATCTTCATTGTTACATTTTGATTCATGCAGTAAAAATGTTTCCTAGTGGTTAGGAGTAATTTGCCTTGTGCAAGGAGTAGTCAATCATATGTAATCAGCACATCATTTCTGGTGTTCCAGCAATGAGCTTGCAAACCAAAAACAAGAGAGCTTCTGAGAAGAATGACAAAATCTGACTGGTGGAGAGAATGAAGCCAGTTGTAGAACTCATCAATGATGCTTCCTTTACAGATTCACTGATGCAGTAAAACCATATCTTTTAATTTCTTCTATTCCCTAGCATGCCTATTAAGCAAAATAAATTTACCAAAATGAATGAGATAAACAATGGTTGTATGCAAAAGTGTATTATATATGTTTTACTTAAAGAACTTGCATAATAAACTTTTAAAATTGTATCACATCTAGAAGTAAATCTCACTTTCATATCTAAACTAAAACAAGCACATGACAAGCGCTGGTCATCTGTGATACAAACAGCTCTCCTTTTATAAGGGCTTACTTTCTGTGTTACAAATATTTCCTCGTCTTGTTTCACTCACTTCTGTCTTCCTTTCTATTTGTTCTAACTATTTATCTTTGCTAATAGTAGCTCTTATGTTAGTGAACTGTCACTACTGATTTCCACAGAAGCCACTAGTCAAATTCCTTTCTTACTATGCAAAGTAGTAAGATTTGATTGGTCCAGCTGTCTCCTATTGAACTGAGAAATGAATTACACTTTATGAAGCAAAAAATATTAACCCAGTAAGTACATTACAAAAGTGAATGTTGAGAATATTATGATATTTAACAAGCAAACATCTTCTGTGCTGAATGTATTTATTAACAGCTTCATGAGTTAAAGTGGGCAGTGATTTCCCACTAACCACACTGTTCTGTTACAAAAGTCATTTAGTTGCACCAGATACTAAGGCACTGATCCAGAAAACTACACTAACAACATTGAAAATGTTTTGTAGAGATAGAAGTCTCTCAGCACGGCAGTCCTTGTTCTCTGTCTGTTTTAGTGCTACATCAGTGTCTCAGAGCTGCATAGCAAACTGATGTTATTACAGAGATCGTCAGAAGACATGATGACATGTGCTACTTTTCTGTTTCATTTGGCTTCAGTGACATTCTGAGATAAAACCATGACTATAGCTCAAGTGACCCAAGGTTGATTAGTAGTTTGAGTGCTTGACAGAGCTGCCAGGGGAAGGTTGTTCATATTTACCCACTGTGAGAGAGGTTGGGGTGGATTCAACTGCACATTTCCATTCTCCCTCAGATGAAAAGCGGTGATAAAAAAGGTGATCCTGGGTTGTTTGCTAACCTCATCAAACCACTCTTTGCTGGTCTTCAACACAGGTATGCAGAAATGTGCACCTGCAATGGTGAAGGCATTGTGGGCAATGTGGGCCCCTGCACTACTGTAAATTGTAAGTTCACCTCCAGGTGATAGGGTTAGGTCAAAACAAATGTCTTCATATTTGGTACGATGGTGAGGGTATAAGCAACCCCCATGAAAGCCTGAATGATAGCACTATAGATGGCTCTCACCTAAATGTGGGGGTAATTTTGTAGTACAGGTGGATGAATGGGAACAGAGAAAAAATACTTTTATATTTGATTCAGTAGCCTTTTACAAATATCATTAAGTCCTGTGTATAGCTTGTCAATCAAATGCTGTGAATTCCTTTGACTACAGACAATGTACCTTGTAAATGTTGATAAAACAAAATTGTTATAGCTACTTCTGGTAGTTTTTTCAGAACAGTTCCTTTGTTTTACAAATGCTGAAGAAAATAGAAACTACATTACAATATGCTACTTGCATCTCATTCTCTGGTTATTTTTGGTCTAGATAATGGGCTTTTTATTACTATGAAATTATAATCATAATGAAGCATTCTGAAACCCTTGTAATAAACTACTCCAAGATACCTTGATGCAAGTTTACCTTGCAGAATGGAATTGCATCTCAGTAAATTGTACAAAATCCCACCTCAGCCTCATAGCTCAGATGGGGACACAGAATAGATAAATAGATGTAGTTATGGTATTATAATAAGTTATCTATGGTATTTTGTGGGCCATCCCCTAAAACAGTTTGAAATATATATATATATATATATATATATATATATATATATATATATATATATATAAACTGTAGAGTGGACGTAAATTTCAGTTCAGTCTATCCATTTGAGACAAATGTACATTTCTTGCTGGTAGCTATGTTCCAGGGTTGTATGTATTTTAATAGTGATTCCTCAATTTGTACTATTTGCATAATTTCAGATCTGTTATGTCCTCCAATTTCAAAATTGCATTTTATCCTTTTATCTCCTATTTTGAAAACAAACTGCAACTTTTAATGTATTGGTGTGCAAGTATGTTATATCACTCTGTGAGGTAAATGGGCTGGTAACAGGACTCAAAACACTTCTTGAAACATTTGCAAACGTTTTCAAGTTTCCAGAAATGTAGGAAATGGGCAGAAAATGTGAAGGACTGGTCTATGAAAGAATGCTATGGAACCCTTAATTTCTCAAATGAGTGCTGAAATATGTAAAAAAAACAAAAAAAAAAAAAACAAGCACACCATGTTTGAAGTTCTGGAGAGATCTGTGAAAATTATTGTTTTTTTTTTTAAATGTGCCTGAGACAGTGGAAAATAAAGTGGAGAGCATCAGAAATGTGTGGCACAGGCTGAATCCAGGGTGAAGCATAAGAAGATCAGCCACAGGGGGCAGTTGCAGCACTCAGCAGGACTTGTTAGGCAGTAGAATGTCCTTAAATGTCTTCATATTGCTATGTTGTAATTGTAGGTGATCTAAATACTCTGTCTGTTTGCTGGGAATCATTTAATTTGGAGAGCAAAGACGAGGGAATATCTATAAGAAAAGTGTTCTAAACCACTACATAAAGGTAGTGAATAAACCACCAAGGAATAGTAGCATCACAGATGTGAATAGATATATGACAACTTTAAAGTTAAACATTATAGAACAAAAACAGTACTATATAACTCTGACTACTCAAGCTGCAAGGGAGGTTGCTGTATTTCTTTAAAAAAGCTAAAGGCGCATCATTTAATGGCCAATGAAGGAAATTTTACCAGTCTGACTTTAATGGAATTTTTCTTGAGCTTGGAAAGCAGAATTGTGAAGAACTCATGAAAAGCAACAGTACTAAAAATTGTTGGAATATTTTTCATAATTACATTAAAGAATCAATTAATAAGCATGTGCCATGTAGCCATCTTGAAATTTGTAGAGTAAAATTATAAAGCAGACCCACCACAATGGTCAAAATCACTAATGGGATTATTTAAAATGTCAAATAATAAATAAATAAATATACTTTAAGTGCAGGTTTTTATAAAATTTCCAAGCTTAGATAGCAAAAAGCATTATCAGAAATGTAAGATAACCTTCTAAGATAACCTTCAGAATGCCAAAAAAGATATACAGACCTAACATAGAAAATGTTCCTTGTATTCTTTTTAACTTTCAGAATAGCTATCATTAAAGCCAAGTGAAAATATGAACTTAGAAAACACTAGTAACAAGAAAACCTTTAAACATCTAAGATATTATAGGAAGGATGGGAGATGTATAATTTGTCTCTTAGTTGATAACATTATAGAGTGACACCCTTGTATCTTAGGATTTTCAGTGATATATTTTACTGAAGCTCAGTTAATACTTCAGACACAGTGCTCAGCATTGTATAGTTTATGAGGTATCCCGAGAGAGTACAACACATGGAGTGCAAGTGTTCATTAAGGAAATAAAGCAATATTCTTCCACAAGATCCAATGGGATGAACGGCTTCCTTTTAAGTAACACAATAAATCTTATAGTTGCCTATTTTACATATTTGTTCCAACAAACACTTGGTACAAGCTTTATCCTAGAAACATTAAATAATTGTTGTTCCTATACCAAAAATCAGCAATTCTGGCTTAGTTGGCAACTACCATCCAGTAAGCCTAGCTAGTATTACTGGCAAATATTTTGAAAGAATAATCCTTTAGATATTACTTTCTTAGTTTAAACAGCAACAGATATGATTCAACATAGCTTCCTTGTAGGCAGTTCCTGTTTGACAAACCTCTCAACTCTTTTTCTGAAATTTCTCATCTGTTTTGACCAAGGTCTGCCTGCCGATGTTATTTACATTAACTTGTTCAAGGCATTCAGTTCAGTATCCAATATAGAAATACTGCTATCAATGCTAGCTTCCAGTATTAACAGGTATATAATAAAATGGGTAGGTACCTGGTTAACTGATTGGAAATACAGGGTGAGACTGAGGAATACCTTTACTGAAAATGTTGTGTTGTGTCTTTCGGCTTATCCCGGTTAGGGGTCACCACAGCGGAACTGCGGTCCGCTAATGTTTGGTAGTGGATTTTTACGTGCCGAGTTACCAGCCCTGATGCACAACCTTCAACGAAGGCACTCCCATTCACGTATGCCTCCACACCGAAGATGCTCTAGCTGAGAATCAAACGGGACAATGTCTTGCTGTGAGGTGACAATGCTACCGCAGCACTACTACTGCGGGAATACCTTTACTGAAAATAAAATGGTAAAATGTTGGTGTTCAACAAGGGCCACTTCTTAGACCATTTTCATTTTGTATTTTCATGTCAGTATTTCCAAAGGAGTCAAATGTCTAGATAAACAAAGGTGAATGCAGTAGGGGCTACGCTCAATGGTAAAGATGCCCTCTAACTGTTTGTGCCACACAGTTAAACAATTGTGTTTTTTGATTAGCGTAAGTCAAGATCCTCCAGTTTGGTAATAAAAACATTTGGTATCCCTGTGGAATTGATATATCTATCCTGGCTGAACTGAGGTACATAAAGTTAAAGACCTTGATGTTGTTATTAATAGTAACCTGTAGTTTAGGCAATCATTGGGAAATCCTACTCAGTGATAATAAATTTTATGCATGGTCTTACAAGTAATGGTGATAAGGTTTAGGTCCCCATTACAAGTCTGAGACCAAACTCCACATTGAGTATTGTGTGTCATGGCATGCATTTACGGTTCTGTACAAATAAAGAAATAGGAAATAAGTTTTCACCACAGAAATTTTGAAATTAAGACATCTGAGACAGAGAGATAGACTTATCAACTTTCAATATTTTCAGTCAGTTATACTTTAATCGGGGAGGGGGCTGATAGTTATCTATAAACACTCCAGAAGTTAGTTTTTGATTACTGCCCTTGGAATGGAGTTCACATGCCACCAGTTTGGTACCAGAAACTATAACTGCCTAGTAATAATACCAGGCCCTATGACCAAACTGAAAAGGAAGAATGTTTACTTTAGGATAAGCAGGATGTGGAATGCATTGCCACTTATTAGATGATCTGGTGCCCTTGCTTCCTTTAAAAAAGCTTTGGTTACTTCATTTGGAGGTAGGGTTTATGAACCTAACTTATTTCGTAGTAACACCTTGAGGCTTTGGGTTTATGTAAACCATGTTGAACGTTGAAAAATACTAAACAGTGAAAATGATGCTCATCGTTCAGGATGTTGGAATCTATGTGCATTTAAATATTCACAGTGTCATGTTAAAGGGGAATCTATTGGTGCTATTACCATACATTTCGGAATGATACTTTAACTGCTTTGTAGGATTCTGCATGTTGTTGACAGAACTGATTTTATTGGCTGAGATGAAATGTTTTAAGAAAACTGATTTCTGGCTTTGAACATGCTGCTTCAGTGGTCTTCTCTGTTTTTTTGTTAAGCATACAAATCACATTATGCTTTCTGATTTTACAGATGTCTGACAAATTGGAAATGTGGTACGCTAAATACAAAGCTAAATGAATAACTGAGCATGCCTATACACAGTGACAGGATGTCCTGCATTCCAAAGAATGACCGTGACTAATGTACACATGGGAGATGAGTATAAATAGGTAGGTTCTATAGAGTAACAAACATTTGTCAACATCAAATGTTTTTACTGGAAAATATTTATTTATTTCATTTATTTTACATTTGTTGACTGGGCTAGTCCAACTGGATACATGTCCATTTTCAGTAGAGGTCCGGGGAGATAAGCACCATTAAGCTAATAAAATGCAAAAGAATAATAATGATTAACATCAAAGTACACGACAACAATAGACTAGAAAATAATTTACATGGGTATCTGATTAATGATACATTAGCATTATCTCAAGAGAGAAAGCGATAAGAACAAGTAATTATAAGGTAGAATCATATTCACACAGTATAGAGCTTGATATTCTTCACGTAGAAGGCTAGCAAGCAATATCATATTCTAAGAGATAACTAAGAAAAATCTAGTTAAAAATGATTTTAGGTAGCATCCAAATTCTACATACCAAGTGGAAAAAGTAGAAAATATATACATGGTAGACACATGTGCTTACAGTAGAATGATTATGTGGGTTTATACTCAGAGGTAGTTTCCCAGAAAGACTAGGCTAGAAACAGAATGAAGGAAGCTTACTGATCCCACTGTCTGAGATCTGGGAGAGAGGTACACAGAGAGAGCAGCAATCGAGAGAGATGAGGACATGGAAAGAAAGGAGAGTATTAGTCCGGGTTAGTACATGGGCATAGCCATTGTGTTTTAAGGAGTATTATTAGTTGCTTTTTGAAAAGTGGTATTGAAGAAATATATGATAGTTCACTGGGAAGCCTGTTCCAGGTTTTCCCCACAGAGTTAGAAAAAAGAGAGTCACCTGCTTTATTATTGGACTTATGGATGGCTACTAGTAATTTATCAGCTGAGTGAAGGGTTGTAAGGTTTTTGTAGGGGGTGATAAGGCTATAGAGTACTGGAGTATTACTGGGATGATACAAAATCTTGTGGGTGATAGTAAGTTGCTGAAATTGAAGCTGATTTTGCAGTTCCAGCCATCCTAGCTGCTTAAGATTTTGACAATGGTGAGTTCTAAATGAGGAGCCAGTGGCAAATCTGGCAATGTTGTTATAGGAGGTTGCCAGTTTGTTGAGGTTGCTTTTGGATAGATTAGTATAAATGGGGGAGGCATAGAGGAGGGTGGAGATAAAAAAAAATTTCTGCTTTTACTGTATTTGTGTTTCTTCCTACTTTATTTTTCTTTTGCGTCATCTTAAAAGTACTCAGTTGTATTTATTACTGCTTGGTGTAACTCATTCTAAGCCTTTTAGTTTAAGCACTTGGGCTTCAGACCAGTTGTTTTACATTAAGAAGGTTTGTGGTCTGCACTGTGGTGGCAGGACAGGTAGCTTACATCCTTCTAAGTTGGGAACTGCTGATTGAGGGCTCAGTGTCTGTTATTCTAAAAGTGTATTAATTCTGGTTTAAGCATTTGGGCTTCAGGCCAGTTATTTTACATTAAAAGGGTTCGTGATCTGCACTCTTGTGGGAGGAGAGGCTGGACTCTGCCCTTCTGAGCTGGGAATTTCTGGTTAAAGGCTTATACTGCCTGCATATTTGAACTGCTTCTTACTGAAATTGGTACACCTTGTTTGCTGTAGTGTAGACTAGATCCAGGCCTGCTGAATCTAGCTTTGTTTGTATAACTTGAGCACTAATCCAGGCATTCTTTAAAGTATTCAATTGTATTTACTACTGCTTGGTAGTAACTTGATTAAAGTGTAGCTATCATTCTAAGTCTTTTGGATTAAGCACTTGGGCTTCAGACCAGTTGTTTTACATTAGGAAGGTTTGTGGCCTGCACTGTGGTGGCAGGACAGGTAGCTTACATCCTTCTAAGTTGGGAACTGCTGATTGAGGGTGCAGTGTCTGTTATTCTAAAAGTGTATTAGTTCTGGTTTAAGCACTTGGGCTTCAGGCCAGTTATTTTAAATTAAGAAGGTTAATTAAGTGGTCTGCACTCTTGTGGGAGGAGAGGCTGGACTCTGCCCTTCTGAGCTGGGAATTTCTGGTTAAAAGCTTATAGTGCCTGCATATTTCAACTGTTTCTTACTGAAATTGGTACACCTTGTTTGCTGTAGCATAGACTAGATCCAGGCCTGCTGAATCTAGCTTTGTTTGTATGCTTGTTGTTTGTTTGCTTGTTATTTCCCTGAAACGCTAATACCACCTAAAACACGGCTTTTCAGCACTTCTGTGGATCTCTAGTGATATCTGCATTGCTTACTGTACTTATTTCCTTGTTTCACTTAAAAGAAAGTTACTGTTTGTCGTTTTTGCATTTAAGTTACCTGTAACACATTGCATTTAAGTTACCTGGCACTTGCTCAATAAAGCAATTATATAAGTCAGCACTAAAAAATTAAAAGCACTGCACCCTCACAAACTCCCCTTGAGTACCTTGTTCCCCATTGACCCTTTTTTTTCAATTATAAAGGAATTCCCAATACTATTCTAGCATGTCCAAAGGTCAGTTGTCAATCTCCTCTCCGGTCCAGCTGGTGAATCTGGGAATCTTGAGGCAATGTTACAACTGCCTCATATACACAGACAACCCTCTCCTCCTCCCAATAAATTCCAACACATGTGAGAGATGCATCCATATAGCCAAACTGGAGGCTAAGCTCTCTCAACTCAGTACTGGCGTAACCAGTCAGGAGGAGAAAGAAACCACACTCACTACAGTTCCAGTCTCACATAGACCTACCACGACAGCAAACCAAACACATAAACACACAAAAACATACTTGGAGGCTCTAAATAAAAATCTGCCTAAGCACCAGAGACCTCCAAAGCAGACACCCAAGCAACCACTACCCCAAAACAAAACACGTGCAACACATAGCTCACAAAGCCAGTGTGCCGAACAGTCACAGCCCTTAAGGCTAAACAACACACCTGATACACTTGTAATAGGTGACTCTATCGTCAGGCACATTGACGTCCCGCTCACCAGGCTGAACAAGGAGAAGGTCACGGTGAGCTGCCTGTCGGGCGCTAGGATCCGCCACATAACACAAGTACTCAGGACTCAGGTCACTCCAAGGCAAGTACAAATATGACTCAGTCATTGTTCATGCTGGTGTGAATGACCTGAGACGTACCTCCCTGGACTACATGAAAAGAGACATAGAGGAGCCCTCTGAGCATGTGGCCCAGGCCGGTATGACCCTGACCTTGAGTAGCATCTTACCCTCACCAAGAATGATGCCACAATATGAAGACAAGATGATCAATTTCAACAATTGGCTTAAGTATTAGTGTCATTCAAAGGGGATCCAATGCCTGTCATCCTGGGATGACATGCTCAACAAGCCATGATGCTTTGCTAGGGACGGATTGCAACTGTAACCCCTGGGCTTTCGGATATTGGCAAAGACTCTTGCTACCCCCATAGTGCCTTTTTTAGGCAAGGCTCAAAAGACAAACCCACCTCCATAGGTATCACAAGGGATAAGAAACTAAGAGTAATGCTACTCAATGCCGGAAGTCTAAACCTCAAGATGCACACACTCTAAACTCTCCTTAGCATGGAGAACATCGATATCTGTGCAGTAACAGAAACCTGGTTCAAGGCTCCCGAGAGCACCCCAGCACTACCAGGTTATACCTCATACCATGCTTTTCGGCCCCAAAACTTGGACCAAACCACAAAAGGAGGGGGAGTATCAATATTTGTCAAAGATACCCACACCTCCAGGTTGGTGGCACAGCACGAAGCATCAGAGACTATCCATGTGCAACTAACAGTGGGAAAACTGCCTTCCAGTTTATAGCCTGCTACAGACCATCCTCCCAAACCCAGGAACCCCACTCAGCCTTCCTGAGAACACTGGAAAATATGAAGGTCTCTCCAAACACCATTATATTGGGCGACTTCAACTACCCAAACATAGACTGGGAGCATTACTCTAGCTCCAGCACCCTAGCCCAAAGGTTCCTAGAATTTATAAACTCAAATGCTATGGAACAACTTGTTACCACTCCCACAAGAGGGGAAAACATACTGGACCTAATCATCACCAACATGGGGACTCTATGCTCCAGACCAGAAGTGTATCCCTCACTGGTAAGATCAGACCATAAACTAATCTCACTGGATATTCACATCCCGACCCCACCTCCTGCCCAGAAAACCACAGTGAAAAACTTCTCTAAAGCAAATTTCACACTCCTCAAAACCGAGGTGGAATCCTTCAAAGCCCCTGGGCCTGTGGAAAATACGGCCCAGACCGCAGAATCCTTATAAATGCATTCTATGAACACCTTCAGGAATGCATGGATCATGCAATCCCAAATAAAACCAAGACCCAATCCTCCAAAGGCAGACGTCCTGTCTGGTGGACCCCAGCCATAAACAAACTATACAGTAGAAGGAGAAAGCTACTAAATGATAGAGCAAAATCCCAAAAAGGGAAGGCATCTAAGATCAGTATTAGCAAAAAACTACGGGCACTCATAAAATCGTCTAAGGCCAGCTTCGAGAGAAAAATTGCACAGGACACTAAGGATAATCACAAGGCTTTCTTTAGTTATGTTAGGAACCTGGGTGGGAATTCCCAGATATGCTCAGAATTAGTCCAAAATGACAAAAAATACACCGAACCCACAGACATTGCCAACATCCTAGCTGACAGGTTCAGCGCAAACTTCTCCGCCCCTCCCCACCAAAAGGGCAAATATCTATCCCAGCAGAGTGCTGCCCCCCTGACATCTCAGATGCTCAGGTAAGAGCCCCTCTCCAAAGCAAAAAACACAGCATCAGTGGGACCAGACGGTGTCCCGGGCTGCATCCTACATGAACTCCAAGAAGAGCTAAACCCAAACATAAAACTACTGTTCAATCTCAGCCTTACTACAGGATATGTACCCAAAGAGTGGCGTACAGCAACAGTGGTCCCTCTCCACAAAGGTGGTGCCTCAACGGATCCTGGAAACTATCGCCCCATAAGCCTGACTAGCTTGGTCTGCAAAGCTATGGAAAAGATCATCATGGACCTCATAAATAAAGATATTGGGGACCTACAGACACTGAATCCTACCCAGTTTGGCTTTGTTAAGGGCATATCCTGCCTCTTAAACCTGGTTGATTTCTTTGAAACAGTCACCAAGGCCATTGATGAGGGGAAGGTGGTCCACACAGCCTACCTGGACCTCGCAAAAGCCTTTGATACAATACCCCACTCGGGCATTATAGATAAGCTCACCAGCTTAAATATAAACCCCTATGTCACTAGATGGGTTGCAAACTGGCTCAAGGACAGAACCCACATGGTTAGAATTGCTGGAGCCATGTCAGACTCCAAACCAGTTACAAGTGGCATCCCACAAGGCTTAGTCCTGGGACCTCTCTTGTTCGGTATATATTTCTTGGAGGTACAGGCCAACACGGAAGGACTGTGGCTGACCAAGTTCGCAAATGACTGCAAACTGGGCGCCATAATCGACTCTCCAGCCGACACAAGCATCCTCCAAAAGGGCCTCATAGAAACAGATAACTGTTGCCAGAGCCATGGCCTCAAGCTAAACACCAAAAAGTGTATAGTCATCCCCTTTGGCAAAAACAAAGTGCCCACAAATTACCACATAGGTGGTAATCCATTAAGTACAGAAGAAGTAATTAGGGACCTGGGGACCCAAGTTGATAGCAGTCTCTCATTTGACAATAACGTGGCCAAAGTGGTTAGAAAAACATTTTATAAGCCCACCTAATCATGAAGAGATTCACATCTAGATCAGGGGAGGTCATCGTGCCTCTTTACTCATCCCTCATCAGGCCCATAATTGAGTACAATGCCCCTTTTGGGATGTACCTTACCAGACACCTGCAGCAACTGGAAAGACCCCAAAAGTACCTCACCAAGAGGGTCAAAGGGCTCAAACAGATGCCATATGCTGCCCAGTTAAAGAAACTCCAGCTCTACTCAATGGCATACCGCCTGTTCAGGGGCGATCTGTGCCTGATGTATAAAGCCATGTCCAACCCGGAATTAATGGACATGCTGCACCTCAGAAAATCCAAATCCCATCGAGCTACACGCTCGAGAGACTTGAACCTCAGCACTGAAATAAATAGGACATGCTGGAGGGACAGATTCATAACCCAGAGGCTCCCTTCTCTCTGGAATAAAATCCCAGTCCAGGTTAGGCAGAGTCCCTCATTGACTCTCTTCAAGAGGAATCTTGATGAGTGGATGGGAGATAGTAGGTTTAACCCGGGTATCACTTCTGTCTCACTGTTAGACAGAGGCACAGTATACTATCCTCGAAAAAGGGCATAGCAAAATTAATTTAAAATGGGTGGTGAAAGCCAAACACATTCTGGCTAGGCTTATAAATGCCCTAGGGCAGATAGCGTAGTATGAACCTATGAACCTATGAACCTATGGGTGTGGGCAATGGTAGTTCTGGCTAAAGGAGTAAGGAAAGGTTTAATCCTGTAAAGGGAACCTAGTTTTCTATTAACTGATTTAATGGTTGAGTTAATGTGTGAGTCAAAGTTAAGGTTGTGATCAATTATTACACCTAAGAGTTTGGTAGTTGGGTCAGGTCATATGACAGTGCCATTACTGGATATAACTGTGAGATCTTTTGCGGAGGACTTTTGTGTAGAAGTGAGCAACAATAGTTTAGTTTTTTGGGGGTTTAGGAGGAGGCAGCATTGAAGGAACCAGTTTTATACTAAGTTAAATACTTTTTGGGTGATGGATTGGAGTTCAGCTGAAGAAGCAGTGGCACAAATTAATGTGGAGTTATCTGCATATTGTATACAGGTAGTTTGAGGAAGATTTACATTTAGATCATTAATGAAGATAGAGAAAAGGAGAGGTCCCAGGATAGAGCCTTGAGGGACACCAAGGGTAATAGGGAGATGTGTCTATAGGCCAAGATAGGGACACTAAGGGTAATAGGGAGGTGAGTGGATAAGTTATTGTCCCAAAGGACAGCTTGTTATCTATTTTATAAGTAGGACTTGAACCATTGTAATGCATGTGTGTCTAGTGAAAGCGATCTAAGTATGTTTATAAGTAATTGATGGTTAATCATATCGAAGGCTTTAGAGAGGTCAATAAAGAGCGCAGAGGAAAGCATGTTGTTATTACGATTTTTGTTAGTGCAGTCAGAAAAGGATAAGAGGGCAGTGACAGTGCTATGGAATGGCCTAAAACCATGCTGACAGTCAGCTAGTAAGTTATTTTGGAGAAGGTGATCAAGTAGTTGCCGGTGGACGCACTTTTCCATGATTTTAACTAAAGGAGAGAGTAAGGCTATGGGGCAAAAGTTTGAGAGTTTGGTTGAGTTACTGCCCTTATGTAGTGGGATAATATGGGAGATTTTCCAGAGAGCTGGGATGGAACCTTCAGTTGTTGTTGTTGTGTCTTTTGGCTTTTCCGGTTAGGGGTTGCCACAGCGGAACTCCGGTCTGCTAATGATTGGCAGTAGATTTTTACGTGCTGGCTTGCCGGGCCTAACGCACAACCTTCAACGAAGGAACGCCCATTCACACAATGGTTCTCTTTATTAGGATGGAAATGGGATAGGCAAGTAATTTTGTTGCAATTTGCAGGTATTCAGCTGCAGAAGTAGCGGTTATAGATGTATGCTCAGTGAAATGAAAACAGATATAAGGTAGCTAGGAGGAAAAGCATAGCACAGTAATGACTCAAGTTATGTCCAATGTGTTATGCTAAACAAGGTGTTGAGTTTTGAGTAATATATATTTTCTAGACTGAGACAATTTTTTTATATCATTGGCAATGTGCAGTTTTAAAACTGATGCCTGGTAAACCTAAATAATTAACAGCGGATCATACTCCAGAGAAACATTTTGTTGCAAAGTGAGCATTCAACACTTTTCTTAGAAAAAGTACAGAAAACAGGAAAGCCTATGATGCCAATTTAAATCAAACCTCACATCTTCAAGATATCAGATAAAAGCTGAAAATAATGGAGAGACAAAGATTCAAAATCATGGACAGATTTTAATTATTCCTCATATACACTTAGAAAGTTGTTATAATAACAGGCTTTGCATTAACAGGCATTTTGTGAAGAATATGAAGTCTAAAACTCAAATATCTGTCATTATTTAGTGACATCAGTTCCTAATGAGGTGTCAGAAAACCACAAATTTTATGAAGAACAGACCAAACATGAGGCAAAAATGTGGATATACTACTAAAATCTGAATAGTTAAGAAGTCGACTTTAAAGAAAACTGGGTATGGACAGTGAGTGATCAGCAAATTCCACTTCTGAGGAATAAGTTCTTCTATACTAAATATTTAAATGACAAATATGCTAATTTGTTTATATAAGTAACTTTATGGGATGTCATTAAAACTTGCGTATGTGCAGTCAGAAAAGTTAACATTAATATGCATGTTCCAGTGATTTCCAGAACACATATGTAAGTTTAACGCTGACTGTCATAATATGCCCAGTGCATGCTCTATCCAAGCAGAAATGATACGATTACAAGCATAAAACAATGAAGTAAACCAGAGGCAGCATTCAAATACACAAACATATCAGATTCCATTATTCTACTGCTTTCATCTGCAGGTGCAAAAATACTAAATTAGATCACTGCTATGGCAAATGGTCATTTGCTCATCTACAATGCGACCTTTATTAAAATATGTGCAAAATGCTTGTAAGCTGCCATTGTAAATACTCATTTGATATGACAAATATCCAGTAACCAGCCTTATGATATACCAAGAAATGATTTATCTTAATGAAAGAAACAAGCTGAGTGCTACCAGCTACTGTCCTCTGCTACTGTGATCTTATTAGTCACTTCCTCTGTGTTAGATCTCAGTGAATAAGGATGTTTATGTTCAGATTTGTCATTATACACAATGTTGTGATTATATCAGTTAGTATACATACAGTAAGTTGGAAGACATCTGTGCAGAGCTGGATGAAGTATGACCCATATATAAAGACATACACCATTTCAGTTTTGTTACAGAATAGTATGGTAGCTGACATTCCTGAATAGAGTTGGACATTCTCATATTCTATTTCTCTACCCCAAAGTATCAGTGTATGTGCAAAGTCAGTGGGTGGCTTTAACTTTTTTTATGTTTTCATGTATTTTTTTTTCATTGTGAAATGTTTTGGTTACAGTACATTGTGAGGAAAATAAAAACAGCCTCATCTTAAAATGTTACTTTTTGTTAAGTTCTTCAAACTGTTTGCATTTTAATAATAATGCACCCATCATCAGTTTGCAATTTTAATTCATTTTTTTCTTGCATTTTTATTAGAGTTCTGAATGACATAGTATGCATTCTTGTAGGAGAGATGAATAAATATAAGAAGGCATGCAGCTGGAATGGTTTGCATTTTCATTTGCATTGTAGTAAAGGAGTGCCCATAGCAAACTGCGTATGTTGATGTGAGTCCTGCAATGCAAGGCAATGCATCTGTATTTGCATGTTGATAACAGAGTGCCCATAATAAAGCAGAAATTCTGATGGAATCCCTATAGTATAATCATGTACAGATGTTATTGTGCTCAGAGCAGACCAAAAATCTTCTTGTGTTAATTAATTTGACAAGGCATTAACTTGACAAGGCCAGCTGAAACTATTGCCTTTTGAACAACATAAAAGGTATATTGCTATTTTTAGCAGAGCTGTTAGCTGTCTGTTTTTACACTGGTTGCACCACACCTGGGGAAATGTAAACTGGTTGAGTTTAAATTTGTCAGTTTCTAATCTCTGTTTTGCAACTCGTCAATATCTTTTTAAGAAATAAGAGCAGTTGTCATTTTAATTTGTGTATAGGTAGTGATTCAACACTGTTAATCGTTTATTTTATTTCTGCTGTTGTGGTAGTGTGCAGTTAATATAAATAAATAAGGGGGTGTTGGCAAATATATCCACATTGTGGGTGTCCACTGCACTTTTTTCAGTTAGTTCAAGCTTCATCCAGTTTGTTTTATCCAGTTGATGCTTTATTGAGCTTTCTCTCAATGAAGCATGGGGAAAGTATTTGCAATTATTGACTTTGTTGAAGAGTAGCAGTAGAGCTGCAATGCTGAGTAAAGCAGCACTATTTTAGCCACATCCCTCAAACTGTTTGCTGCTGAAGTAATCTTAGCAGCAAACAATATCGATCTTTTGGCAAACTTTCATGTAACCTAATCCTACTACTAAAAAAATGTCTTGTGCTTTCATATGTCCTATGCAGCTGTAAAAAATGCGAACAAATCCACCTTGACCCAAACGACTCTTACAAATACACAAGATGAACAGTGACTGAAGCCAACATCCAAAAATCAAACGTACAGTAAAAAGTAAAAGTCACCGTGATATCACAGCATACAAAAGTTTATTAAGCGTTTTTGTCTTGGACAATTCCAAGACTTCATCAGAATGAAGTAACTACATGATTCACTGTTTATATAGGATAATTAATTAATTACATACATAATCACTCCACATTCTTTAAAAAGCAAAATAAATAAATACTGGATATATAATGTTCAATGTATGTTTGTATGTTACCAAAAAATATAAAATAATATATAAATATTACCTAGTCAATGCTCCAAGTATTAAAACAGGTAATATAGAAATAGTTTCTTCTAAACCTGGTTCAAAAATTTAATTTAAAAGTAATTGCCATTTCAGCTTACATAAATCAATGTTAAGTTCCCACCACCCTCCTCTTGCAGATTTTTGTACCACTTCAAGTATGCCAAATCTGAATTTGCTGAACCCATCACATAAAACTGAATGTCTATATAAAGCATTGTTTACATTCTGTTGAGAAATTGCATAAACATGTTCATAAATACGTTTTCTGATCTGTCTTTTGGTCTTATCCACATAGTATTATTTACAAAAATCACATAGAGCAAGATACACTAGACCTTTCGTCAAACCTTTCCCATCTCAAAAGAATAGGTATAGTCATATTAGGAAGAAATATAAACAATTCATCTAATATGTATTTATATTGAGAACAACAGCCACATTTTGTAGTGCCCTTTTTGATGGGTTTAACTCTCAACAAATTGTGTTTAAACAAAAAATGTCAAGTTCTTGCCCATCTTATATACAAATTTTGGTTCTTCCCCCAAGTTTTGTATTAACTCACTATTTGTCTTAAAAAGTACCCAATACATTTTCATTACACCTTTCACTTCCCTTGACCCTTCCCCATAAGGAATAACCATATTGTCATTGCATTTTTGTAAAGGGGAAGTAATCTTAAAACCTATGCAGACCACCTCAAGACCCTATCCCTGTATTATGTCTCTTATAGGCTTTTGAGAGGAGATCTATACCTGGCATACAGGAATTGTCAGACCCCACTCTGATGGACCTCCTGCATATCCACAAAACAAACAGTACCAGAGTTACCCATTCTAAAGATTTAAACCTTGCTTGTGATATAAATAGGACCTGCTGGAGAGATAGGTATGTATCCCAGAGACTACCCAGTCTATGGAACAGGCTCCCATCCATGTGAAGCAGAGTTCCTTCCTAATCCAATTCAAGTGGAGTTTGGACAATTGGATGGGAAACCGGAAATTCATCCCTGGTTTGGCATCTATGTCTCTGATGCAAACAGGCAACCTGTAAATGATTCATCTCCAAGGCCCATGCTTACACTTATCAAGGGTATCAGAACTCGTCAGAGATTTGGGATTCATGGTAGGAGGCTGGCATAATGGTTAGGGTGCTTACCTTAGAAACACAAGGTGCAGGGTTTAATTCTCACATGGGGTAATTGGCTAGGCTTAAAATGGCCCAAGAGAACAGTTAGCCTAGTACTATTCTATGAATCTATGAATCTATGAATCTATGGCTAGGCTTAAAAAGGCCCTTGTGGTCATTAGCCTAGTAAACACCTATGAACCTATGACCCTATATGTGTACAAGACAACTCAAAAATTAGGGATAGTGGTAAGGTATTACACATACCTAGTAATCGTTGTTTAGCATAATTGGGGGGAGGTTGTGGCATGATGACTGAAGTTTTTACCTCACAGATACAAGAGACGGTGTTTGATTCTGATCTTTGGTTACTGGCTATGATTATAATAATCTGCAGACTGATAGACCAGTAATTAGCTATTAGCAGTTAATAGTGTAGTTCACAGACAACAGTATGCAACACTATGAAACTGTAAATAAGACATGAGGGTATACAGTACTATGACTGTTCACAGATAACAAGGGAAAACAGGCCAGTAACAAAATGAAAGAGTCTGTAAGACCAGTAACAAAATGAAAGAGTCTTTACCTTCTCACTGAACTTCAGAATTGAAAACAAAGTTAGGGCTCTGACATCCAGTACTTGGAAAAAAGCAGTCTGCAGCCCCTGGGAAAAATCAGGAACCTGTTTCCAGTATGGTGGTCTTCAGCTCAAATCTGTTTAGGATAGGATTACCTTCGGAGGGTCCTGTATCATCTTGTTGGCTGTGCCTTTCAACCTGTTGCTCCATGATTTCTTGTTGTATGAGATTCCTCTTAGTCCTCAGGTTACAAAATGTTCTTTGGTCTTCCTCTAATTCACACTTTCTGCAGAAATACTTTTAGCTGGGGAGGGTAATAAGTGAAGGCACATATCTGCTTAAATCTCAGTATGATTATTTACTTATTTGAAATTTCTTAACTGATAGTCCTCTACTGAAACCATAGCCCAGTTTAAGGAGACATTAAAGACCGTAATGTTATCACACAGAATAACTACAAATCTAAATATATAAGTGTGAATAAAACAATTTTCAGCATCTGTCATATAAATAATAAATTAAGAACATTTGTCACCACACATTGCCTTACAGGCCCAAAAAAGTATTTTGCGTATATAACATAAGAGGTTAAGAATCATGGGTACATATTATTATTGGCTGACAATTTGCATACCTGTTTGTGGAATTCCTTGCCAAGGCAAATCAGAAAGTTAAGTTACATTCCTCTTTGGAAGCTAGCACAAAGGGCTAAATCTCTCAAAAAGTTAACAAGTTGCTTCCTGTGCCCAGTGAGCAAGGTTTGATTCCTTAACTTGCTAGTACATTACTTTGAGTAAGTCACTTAACCAAAAAAGTGTTTTAAACCTCTTCAATGACAATTTGCACGGTTCATCTGATTCCTCCCATTTCTAGCATCCCATTGACTTATTTTTATCTAAATAAGGAGTAACAGCCAAGCCCATTCATTCCTCAGTCAGCATATAAGCCTGTGGTCTATTCATCCACTAGCAAGGTAGAAAGCCCAGTCAATTCAAGCAATCAGAGGCAAGAGATGGGTGTGAGCCAGCTTGACACTCATATCAGCCTGCTTTAAGTCCCTTCATAGGCTCATAGGTTGGTACTAGGCTATCAGCCCTAGGGCCTATACAAGCCTAGCCAAACTAGTGCTCCACACAAAGAAGATCATACTTGCTCATGCAAACCTTTACAGCTAAGTGACACACTGCTGCAGATGATTACCTACTCACAGTAAGCTCAATCCCATCCTTTCCAACCTATCCAACATCCATGCTGCTGTTGACATGTTTCATTTTTTTACTGATAAGGCTACATCTGTCTATGCAATGGAGCTGAATAGTTCTTTTATTTATTGATTTTTATTTACCCTTCACTTCTGTAGAAAACAAGCTGACTACCTCTCAGCTATTTCTAAACTGTAACAAAACAAAACTAATTTTCTTCAGTCCTAAAGACCTTGCAATAAAGAGAGAATCCTTCACTATTACTTCTTACAATATTACCCAAATAGAACTTATCACATAAACCAAAGTACTAGGAGTTTACATGGACAAGACCTAAAATATGACTTCCATGTTAATGTATAATGAAAAAAAAAAACACCAAAAACCTAGAAATCTATATAGTGCAAAACTCTTTCTACCTAAGACTTCCAGATATGTTATTGCCACTACTGCCCATCTATTTACTCTCCTTTGCAAAGTACCAATGCTGACAACATCTACTGAACTCAAAAATAAACTGGAACAGGGCTACAACAAAGATCATCTCAAGTCCGTGTCAGTCGGCAAACACTTTAGCTGTGGACAGTAATCAGCCACTCTCCCCTTCACCAGTCATGCAGATTTGTCTTTCTCACATCATTTCCCTACACTAAAGTGTGGCATCTCTTTCACACTTTATATATTGTATATAATTAATTTCTGTCTGCACTTTCTTTTGCTATCCTTTATACTTTATTCTGTATCCCTTTGCTATTTAACTCTCTTCTTTTTCTTCTTCTTTCCTCCTTACCTAACCATCCCTTCCTATTGTCCCCTGTACTGTGTACTTTATTGTTATTGTTACTGTTATATATTCTTTCATTGCTATATTCACACAACATTTTGTTTGTATTCATAATATATTCAGTATAACATTCATAATACTTCCTGTTCACTTGCTTGTCTACTGCCATTTATATTTGTCCTGGCTGAGACTGAAATAGGCCCATTTGGATCAGTGCTCTATTCGGATTACCAAATTGAATAAAGAAATAAATAATGCCATAACATTTGTGGAAAGCCCCACCATGCATCACATCACTCAAATACCTCCCACAATCTAATAAACTAACCAAATAACTATCTATCTCTAGCCAATCTTCTATAATCATACAGACCACTCAGAAGCTTGCACTCTTTTGGCAAAGTCCTCCTACAATAACCCAGTAACTATGCAGACTGTTCCCTCTACTCCCATCATGTGTCAAAAATCCTGAAACCCCATCCCCCAAACAGTACGACAGGACTACTCGCTAACGTCATTCAAACTGCAGCTAAAGTCTCACTTACTCAACTTCTCACTTTGCAAATGAGCTGCATCATATTAGCACATCTCTCCTCTTCAACCTCATCACTACTCAATTCCCTCCCTACCCTCCTCCTGCCTGTACTGTAACTGACCCCCCTAACTTTTTGTTCTACTCCTTCACCTCCATCTACCCTTGTCTTCTGTTTCTCAACTCTACCTCTTTCACCATTGTACCTCTTGGTAAGACATACTGCTTTCTGATGACGATAGCAACAGTATGGCTGTCTGTATATTTCATCAGATTTAAAATGCAGTTCTACATCATCTGAAAAATGTTGTAAACACTATTGTATAGTATTGCATTTCTAATGTTGGTGTGGGAATTTGCTAAAAATGGGTCTTGCACCCAGTCATACTTTCCCAGTAAACAAAAATAAATAAATAAATAAATATTACACACCTGTAGATATATATATATATATATATATATATATATATATATATATATATATATATGTGTGTGTGTGTGTATGTATATATATAAATATATATATATATATATATATATATATATATATATATATATATATATATATATATATATATATATACAGATATAAGTATAAATATACATACATATAGGGAGTTAGTGCTAATTGTGGTATACATAATAAGGTTATTGTAAGCATTTTTGTGGAATTACATGCTTAACCTTGAATTAATGTTGGAAGGCTCTGCAATATGTGATGAGCATGTAAGCCTTTCTATGAGTTTGTGTAATAAGGATCTAACTACTAACAAGTAGTTTAGGAGAAACACTTGGGTATATAACGAAATAGCTGGTACACTTACTCCATCCTGATCTACATATGGCATGAAAGTCCTAATCTTGGTTTTAGTGGAGCAAATAAAAAGTTAAGAAGTCATCTATTTACCAAGTTCTGGTATCATTTTTACTGATTACAGTGATGTTGTTTGCAGAATGTATGCTATTCTACACAAAATAGTAATTTTCAATAGTATAAGCTTTGCTCATTGAGCATGTAGAAAGATATCAATAAATGAAGGCCGGAGCACTATCAGTTTTCCTCACCAATGTAGACACGTGATGGTCAAAGGCTATATTAGTGTCTATGCGTGTCCCTAAGTCCCTGACTACTGGGTCAGTGCTAAGGCGTGTGTTGTCAATATGATAGTTACCAGGGGTAGATGACTTCTCGAAGGATACTATTATGCATTTCATGGTGTTTAGTTTTTGTCCATGCCTCTGACAGCAGTTGTTTGTCTGTGTAAGCCCTTCCTGGAGAATTCTTATGTTGGTGTGGGATTCAATAACAGCTCCTAATTTGCGATCATCTGCAAATTTAGTCAGCCAGAGATCATTTACATAGGTCTTGACTTCAGAAAAGTAAATGTCAAAAAGAAATCCAAGTACCGATCCCTGAGGGACTCCACTTTTGACTGACCTGTAGAGGTGGACTCCCCAATTCTAACTTCCTAGGTCCTGTCTGTTAGCCAGCTGGTTATCCACCAGGTGACATATGGGTTTGTACTTAACCTCTTGAGTTTGTCAACAATGTCTAAGTGTGGTATTGTGTCAAATGTCTTGGCCAGGTCAAGGTAGGCAGAGTGAACCATTTTGCCCTCATCCATTGCTTTGTTGATTTTCTCAAAGAATTCCACCAGGCTGAGTCGGCATGACCTGCCTTGGTGAAACCGGACTGGGTTGAATCCAGAGCCTGGAGGTTTACTATGTCATTACTGATCATTTCCATGATAATTATTTCTATGGCTTTGTATATACGACTAGTGAGACTTATTGTCTATAGTTTCCAGGGTCTTTAGATGGCTTTGTGCAGAGGGATGACTGTTGTTGTTCAACATTCATGAGGCAGGAAGCCTGTTTGAAGTTAAATAGCAATTTCAGAGGGTCCAATAAGTCATGTTCCATGCTATTTAGAAGGCATCCTGGGATATTCTCTTGGCCTGTTGATGCAGTGTTATTGGCCTTAGATTGAGCATTAAGGACCTGTTCCCTAGTGATAGCAGGGAGAGTAACAGTTTATGGTATTTCCTGATGGAAGGTTTTGGGCAAGAGAGGGGGTAAAGTTAGAACTGAAGTTGTTGGCCAGTAGGTTTGCTATATATCTTCTGGTTCAGTATACATGGCTCCATTTACAATTAACTCTATGCACAATTTTTTCTTGCCTTTGAGCCTGAGGTTGTAGACATAGCTAAAGAATGTCTTGTAGTTGTCCTTAGCCTGGGAGGTCAAATTTACCTTTGCCAAAATTTGGAAAGCTGACATCTTTCAATAATTTTGTCTGCATCTGTAAAGGCTACTTTATGCCAATTTCAAATGTAAATTGCTTTTTATTGCCTGATAGCATTTTTTGCTTGATTATGATGGACAATGTATATGTTATGATTACTGGAAGACTGAGTACGCTTTCATATAGATCAAGGAGAATTGTGTCATCTATGTAAAGATCGTAATTCAGCTATCATTTGAGGAACGTAAATTACCTTGTGGAATCAGTATATTGTAATGCCAATTGATGCAACCTTACCAGTGAGAATGCTTGCAGACAGTGCTCTAATGTGCTTAATGCAATCAACCAGACTGAATATAGTATCTAGTAGTGCAGTCAGAGAGAGAAAATGGGATTCAGGAATGCCTGTGTGTCATTCACAAAGCACAGCGACAAGTTGAGACTGACTGCAAAACAGTGCACAAGTGAGATATATTCTAATTACCACATAACCATATAACAAGCTGTGCTGTATGCTAATGAAGTCAAATACATGGCACACTGATTCAGAAATGTGTAAATGAAACAAAAAAATGTTGCACAGGCAGTAAGGAAAGTGACCATATGCGGACATCTAAATGGAATGTTAGGTGTTGCTGCACCATTTATATACCTGTATGTGGCCACTGTGTGAATCAGACACAGGCAGCCCAAGTCAGAAAATGAACAATGACCTGTCTCAGCAGGGTCTCGACCTCAGTGTGTGGCCCAGAACTATACTGTGGCATACTGGACACTACCAAGGCATGCATGGCAGAGAGATCAACTTCTTCTGTGAAGTAGCTCTATCAGGAGTTGCACTGGCTGTTCTGTTACCTTGGCTGGATGTTGATATGCTACATAAACATGATCAATGTCTGATGGATGTGGTGTCAGCATGACCAAGAAGACAACCATGGGCATAGCATCTCCTGGGTGTAGATACTTTCACAACCAATGAAGCAGTGAAAGTGCTCCTACTAAGAGTGCAGGACCTTACCTGTCCATGATAAGGTCAGCTAAAGTCTGTGGATATTACAGATGACCAGCTTCAAGGACAGCTGCTCGCCAAACCAATGATTTAGCATAGTCACTGCATGGTGGTCCAATGTGTAACTCATCCTGTCTACACATGATTCATGAAGTCCTGTAAGTCAGCATGCACTGTCTGAATGACCCGTATGATCTCTACTGAGGCCCTGGTGGAACTCGCCTATGACTCCATGATGGCCCAGCCATATATTGAGCGGTAGCTACTGACAATTCAGCCTAAGGGGGGTTGATAACCATACCTTTTCCAAACACTGCCACTGACCACACTGTATCATTCCTTTTGCCTGCAAATGCTAGGGGCAGGTTCTGAGGTCATGCAACCAGACTTCCTTGATCTACAGTATCTTCTTTCAGATGGTAATGTGTCATGTGTATGCATAGCCAGACAGGCTGTGCCCAAAGTCTGGGAGGGTATATGTGGGTCACACTCCCTGTGCCTGGTATATTCTCTGCAGCCCAGGACTGTGCCTGCTTGTTCCAGCCACCATCATGAGTGTCTAAAGATCCTCTAACATCAACTATGGATGTGTTCCACAGTGATGGTGCTGACAATACTTCATTAGTGACCACACCAAAACAAAACATATATTCAGTATAATTATGCCTGAGCACCACAACTACACATGCAAAAGATATCATATTATTGCAACTATAAAGAACTCTAGATGCAGTCATACCCATACCTTGTACAGGTGCACCATGATGCCAGATGTACCTATATACAATATGTCAGGGAGGTATTTATACACAGTAATATGACTATCAGCTGCAAATGGGGGACATATTGAAAATAGGACTACACATCTTGGGCATCACCTTTTGAAGTCCTCTGGTGCCTGTTCTTCTCTGCCGCAACATCCAGCACAGCACTATGGAACTCCACAGAGGTGGTGTTGTCCTTAAGTAAATCCAAGAACTCTTCCATCTTGTCAGTAGTGATACAGCAGATGACCCATCAGCTGTAGCACTCTGCTCAGGTACCAAGGCCTCTACTGACATTCCTAATCAAGTCACTGGTTTCTGCCATACCATAGCATATTAGCAGACCTGGCCATCTACAGCATTCACATCCTGAAGAACCTGTCAACAGACACAGTCACAGATGGGCTTGTTGGTATCTTGCAACACAATGAGCCATCTACCATGGAGATGGAAGACCTGTAGTACCACCTCATTCTCTGTCTCAGTAAATTGAGTTGTGACTGGATCTGCTTCTAGCCAATTGTGTTTCAGCTATAGCCCTGTTTACATGGAAAACACTGATATGAGGAGACATTGTCCTACTCTGGTATTACTTATTGTAATATTATGAAAATGTAATTAATAGGCACATAAGTCAAGAGTTGCATAGAGACTGAAAGCAAAATAGATGTACCAGTGGAAAAAAATAGCAACATTCTAGCTAATTCCATTAATATTAACCTATACACAACCAACAAGTGACTAACAGGTGAATGACTGTCAAGTTATCTGGCACACAACTTTCTAAGCAAAATAGTCACAATCTATACACTTATACAAATAGCCATCTTAATAATTATCATGTATAACCATATTTGAAGTTCACTAACATTTTAATGGCACATGGGAATCTAAGTTCATAACAAGCAACATTGTTGTGCTTGCATACAACAATGTCCATTACACACTGGGATCAATGTACACCGAAAGATAACACACAAAAATTCAGTCACATTGAATGAAAAACCAGTGCAGCCATATGTATCTCCTGTAAGCACACAGCACATCTAAATGCTAATGCTGAGAAGTAGGTGTAACAAGTGAGGCATATGTAAAAGTTGTCACACTCCTGTTTTGTAGAAGCAATTCTTATGCAATAGCAATGCATGACAAAATATATTGTTTTCCTTAATGCAGCAATGATCCTTGGGCCACACTGTATGTACGTGGGTGTAGATTTCCCCTCTGGGCATGATTTGTGTTATTTCTTTTCTCCATTCTTGTTACTATTATATGCAGCAGAACAGAGACCTGGACTGACCACTCAGGAATGGCCTGTCATCCCCCCACAGGTGGTAGGTGCCACCAGCACCACAAGAAGCACCCTGCACTTCATGGGCATTGCCTGCAGAGTTGCATCCATACCTCCTGCCCACCTGCATCACCTGTGCCAGGTAGTACTTCCCCAGGCAATGATGCAGTGGTACCCTTCAGGAGTGGTGTCACTGGAGGTGTAGATTATGTTACTCATCAGGAGCTGGCAGAACTTGTGGGGGAGATCATGGACAAGAGGTTTAATTCCCACATTGGCTGCATGGAAAATGTACTCCACTGACTCATTGAGGTGCATTCCTGCCCAGCACTGTCTGCACTTAATGAAGCTGGACATAGTAGCTGCATCTCCAATTCCCTACTGTGTTGAAACTGACAGGGTCTCCATCTCTGAATAACCCATTCTATCTGCAGTATTCATCTCCCCCTTTGTGTCAGGTTAGACTATCTACCCTTTACCATTGTCTGCCCATTATAGACAACATAGACATTGTTTCACTGATTTCTCCTTCATCAATGTGTTCCACCATCCATCAGTGTGTTGCTCCACACTCTGTCAGTCATATCTGTCTCTTCCTGCTACCTAACGTCCCATTCTTACATCCTTTCCCAAATTCTCCCAAATATAAAAAAGAAAAAGGGCACCTTTCTCACAAAAATGTCTTATACATACCTCTCAACTTCATATAGTCATTGTACTAATGGACCAAAATGATTGGTTTAAATTGGTAATTACAGGTACTGTCATATTTTGACAAAATGGTAATGATTCTCTTCCTAAAACACTAACAACTATGTCAAACAATAACATTGTTTAGATAAGAAGTTGAGAAATATACTTTACTCCTATCCTACCCTCATCCTGATTATTCCTAAATGATTCACCTAGAGTAAAAAAATTAGATCCACGTAGGGTAAATGCTCCTAGTAAACAACTGGAAAGAATAATACTAAAAATAATAACTAGGAGCAAAGCAATGAAGGGCAAAGGTACTTCAATTGCAAGTCGCATAAATCCAAAGATAGGCAAAGACAGTCCAAAGTTCTCCCAGTAAAATCAGTTTATTGGCGTGCACATAAAAAATAACGTGGTTAGTGCTTTCGCTTACAGCTTCATCAGACCAATGACATACACCCATTAAGACGTTTAAATACAACAAAAGGCGGGAACCAGCGTTCAATTATTAGAAAACTTTTAAAGACATATTACAAGAATTCTACAGTATTAGAACCTTGAAAAGCAAATAATCAACTGAGCAAGCCATAACATTGATTATAAAACTGTATTTAAAAACGTATTTTAAAAATCAAAATAAAACATCTTGTTGCATAAAAATATACCAACATATCAAGAGCACACACACCAACTCATCAAAGACTTGCTGGACTGTAAAGCATTTAATGTCCCACACTAGGACTGAATAATATGGGCATTTACGATCACACATAATAGTATAAAATTGTCTACATTCATTTCCTCAATCTTTTCATTTTTAAAAACGGTCTAATGGGTACTTTCCCATTAAGACCTGGTGGAACATCGGATCTAAATTTAATGATCCAGGTACTTTCTTTAGACTCGGTGAGATTACAAATATCTCCACCTCTATGTGTGTTATACAATCTTTCTAAGATCCTAAATCTAAAACTATGTGTCAAACCCATCTCACTCACATGTTTCGCCAAGGCATTATGTGGACTACCTATCCTGATATGATAGACGTGTTCCCGCATTCTGTCCCTCAAACTCCTATTCGTTTTTCCAATATAGAATGCCTGACACATAACACAAGTGGCCAAATAAACCACATTAGTGGACATACAGTCTCCACAGGCTCTAACTCTAAAGGAACCAAATCCACTGGGATGTACAAACATAGTCAGGTTCAATATAGGAACAAAAATTGCAGCGACCACAAGCAGACGTATGAGCGTTTACGTCTAAGCCAATGTTCCTGTGAACTTTGGGATAACACAATAGTTTTTTCAGACTCATCTTGTTCTTATAAACGAACTTGGGTTTCTCACCTACTATTCTCTTAACATCCGGGTCCACAGACAGGATATGCCAATGTGTACTAATGATGTCTTTAATAGGTCCTACATCTCTAGTATAGAAAATAGGACACACGGCATTACCTAATCTACCCTCCACTTCAGTGTTGTTGTCAATACCAAACACAGGTCTATCAGAAAAATATGGGGCCGCTGTACCACTCCTGATATCATTTACATTGCATGACTTTATAGCTAAGTCAACATCTGTATATCCACGTTCTCTAAGTCTCACAGCTAAATAATCAATCTCATTCTCAAAACAAAGATTATTAGAAATATATCTGGAGGCACGCATTACTTGACCTCGCACTATGTTTGTCTCAATGATAACCCTGTACAGGTAAATATATTTGCAACCCTGGGCAATGCACTAATTTTGAAAAGGTTACTGTGAAAAGCATGGGTTAAATACCCTTGTGTTATACATGTCCTTGTTATCCACCTCCATCCCACTCAAACCTTATTTCTCCACATTTGGAGTTTCCCTTATTAACATTCCCTTTTACTATGACTTATCAGACACATACAGTATAATTCCTTCATTGGTCTCATATAATACTGCATTTATCTGGGGTAAGTTCCTTACACAAACATGGCTTCCATTCCAGTGCTGTGTACCTTGCAACACTATTGACATGCACAAATAGCATTCCCTTGATAAACATTCCATCTTAATTAACACACATAGAGCATTATACAAACATGGACAATTGGTTTTAAAGCCATAGCAAATTACTCTTTGTTTGCATATCCTTGCATAACAGTTAGCAGTGAGCAGATTTGTTATCCACAGTTAGGAAATGGAAGTGACAATTCATATCCTCTGGCAAAAAGAAAGAAAATGCATTTATCTGCCAACCACCATGTGAATGAGCTTAGCCTCAATGAGCAAAACAAAGCAATAGTGATATAAGCATGAGTAGACATTCCCCAGAATTCAATAAAACCTACGTAGATATACACTAAGTGTACACTATTCTGAGTGAACATACAACACAGACATAACTCACACCTTCTTCTTCCTGATTTTAATTTTCCTACTGATTTTCTTGCAGCTTTAAATATTCACAGGGACTAATGAAGGTTACCACAAACTGTTGACTACATGTACACTTAGTGTAATCTTTCTGAGGGACTAGAAAGTACAAAAATATCATAAGAATGTTTTTGAATACATATCGTGTACACTTATTATAGGCTTTATTGAATCTGGCCCATTTATTATTTTAAATGTAACAGCAATGTACTCCTGATGTGATATTCATATTATCCAAGTATATGTAGGATTGTGATCTCTTAGTTACTGGTGTCTGTTTACCATTGTTCATTTGGCAGTCTTGCACTGTGCTGTAACAGTTTATTCCATGTGTGCATTTTGATGACTTCTGCATAACTCATTCTGTATATCAGTGTCTAGCGTACAAGTCAAAAGAATGTGAGAATATGTTGAGGTATATGTTGTATCAATGTGAAAAACAATTGGAGACATGCAATAACAACTTAGTGAACAGAGGTGATATAAGAAATTCTTCTTGATTGTGACACTTTCACAGGTGGGGGAGTGAGGCATGTTGTACTCCCTTTTAACCATGGCCATTTTCATTCACACACACTTTTGATGATATAGATTCAGTTGTGTGCTGTCTGACAACTGTTGTATAACTTGTAATATGGTATCTGTAGGTATTGCGCAAGTGAAATAAATGTGAGATTGGCAGGTAGGGGTTCAAATCCAGTGAGATATACATTGTAGCAGTCTGTCTTAAAATCCAGACATTGCAATATGTAGGTAAAATGCATATTGGATAATGCAGTAAGTGTAGTAAGAGGAAATTACACCATGACATTATATAGTAATTACTATATAATATGTCATTAGAGTAAGTACTGGGTTTTGATCCTCTCAGTTTTTGTATGCTTTTCAGTAGTACTCAGTTTGTCAGTATTACGCAGTCAAAATGCAATAGTGAATTATGTTAAAAACAATATCTTCCCAGTTACATTATAACAGCACATATATGGGCAAAATAAGACATACATGGCATCATGTAGCAGGGTGTATTATAGATGTATTTAAGTAGGCTTAGTGGGATAATACATCTGATGATATAGCACACACTTAGGAAGATATTCAAATGCACTTCAGACTCAGCTAGTGTTGCGCCAAGTCAAGTGACTACTGATGCATGAGCCCTGGCAATAGTAATGTACGTTGGCATTAATAGTTCCATCATCACAACTTCCAAGTGCCTGACTATTCATAAATTGATGTGTACCTTACCAACATATTAGGTGAAGGTTTGTGATTGCAAGATTGTTACACGTTGTGGACAAAAGTTATAGTATACAGTGTGTGTATATGTGTGTGTGTGTGTGTGTGTGTGTGTGTGTGTGTGTGTGTGTGTGTGTGTGTGTGTGTGTGTGTGTGTGCGCATGTGTGTGTGTGTATATATATGCAAGTTTAACATTATGATAACATGTTTTGTGGCATTACATGCCAATGCTCTGTTGTGTAGACTATCAATAAGGCAAGGGTTCAATTCCATGATGGTGTATCTTGTAGGATGCTGATAAATGTCATTATAATGTGTTAATGCCATGACATACAAGTGTTAAATGTGGTAAAATGGTACATCCATTAATAAAATTATGCAGTGTTGGTTATAGTGGATGATGGTTTTCAGTTATCAGCTTTGTTACGTTTTATGTCATTTTCCCTGCTTATTTTACCATGCATATTCTTCTGTGGTGTAACTTACTCATGACTATAATTGGCAACATCAATGGAAAAAAATCAGGGTTTAGACCACTGGTATGTGCATTTTGTTTGTCTTGATATCAACTCTTCTTTTACCCTGATATGTGTTTTCCATTCATCTTTAACACCACTGTTTCTGTGACACATTGTGCTACTACTGTGAATAAAGGCATGTTAGTGTTGTAGGTCAGGGATCACTTTCATTCCTGATTGTGTCTCTGTTATGTGTTATATTCTCCTGAATTTCAACTATGCTGCTATAAATGTATATATTATGAGGGGAACACTGTAATTTGTCTCCCATAATTAATCTTCTGGATTCTTTTGTCATTGGTGAGATAGGTAATGGTTATGATGATTTATTTGCTTGAGCATGAACTCATGGATGGATGTGTGCTGTGTTATAGGATGCATGCAACACAACTGCTTTAGTAGTTACTGTGATAAGGTGGTATCATAATATATTGCTGTGTGGGAGTTGCGGGTTCATATCCCTGGAGGATTGTTTCCTGTTCTTTTTAGATGGAGTCCACCAGCAATGTGATACATTTCAGAGGTTTGTTTTTTATGACCCTTTGCACTCTGACATCTGCAGTCCTAACCTTTACATTATAACATGGATATACTAGCCTCTGGCCTGAGGACTGACTTGCTGCTCTTAATCTCCTAGGAACAACCCATATTTTCATTTGTAATTACCTTAACGATATTGCATGGGTGTTAAGCTTTAACAGTCTCAATGCTAAGTATGGTGTAGGTTGTATTACTCTATATTTCACATCTCCCATGTGTACTTCACTTTCTTAAAATGTACTTATTGTTATAGATATTTATGGTCTACCTTTGTGTTTAATGGTCTTTACTGAACTCACTTTGCACTTTAATGTTCACCCTCTATGTGATTTCTGTTAATGACCTCATCACTTGCCTCTGCATTTGAAAAACTTGCTTTTGCTCATATATTTATGCTTGCATCAGCTTCTGCTGCTGACATCATCATTAACAAACTGTGCACACATATTCACATTGACTACTGTGGTATCATGTGCATATCCATTGTTTAAATATTGTATTTAGATGTGGCTTTGGGGTGGCTTACCACAGTCTTTCCATGAGCATGTGGTACAGCTGAGAGGAGAGGCCCCTTGTTGCACAGTGCCTTGATCACGTGCATACATGAAGAGCAATGCTGTCCATCATGCTAGGAATGTAATTAGTGCTGGCTTGGCCGAGATGCAGAATTCCTGTTAATGAATCCCTGGGAGAGTTTGCAACTTGGCAAGATAAACAGAAATCTCAAATAAAAATTTGACACATTATTCTACAAAACTGGATGCATAATACCTCAACTAACAAATTTAGTGAGACATTTGAATACTATTAGCCAATAACATTTCATAATGGCCAACCAAAATGCCAGCTTGTACAGGGATGATATTCAATTCACATATGCAAAACAGTAAAACCACTTCTTTAAAAAGTCATTATAGTTGTGCAAAAAATAGCAGCCATATTTTATTATAAGGTTGCTCTCCCCAGGAAACTATGCTGCAGTTTTCTTTCATAGGTTCTTAGAGTACTACTAGACTAACTGCCCTTGTGGGCCATTTTAAGCCTAGCCAATTACCCCATATGAGAATCAAACCCTGCACCTTGTGTCTGTAAGGTAAACACCTCAACCATTATGCTTTATTATGTCCTGATCAGTGCCTTTCTTCTTCTCATTCTTCTCATTTATATTATGAGCCATAGCTCCATCTTGATGGGTTTTCAGTTCTAACTTTACTCATGATGGTCACTTTCTTCATGTGTATCTTCTTTGCAGTCTTCTTTTAATGGTACACCATCATCTGGTTATTTCTCATTTGTAGTGAGAAAAAACTGCTCCTCAGTTCTGCTTATCTGGTTGTGATCTACTAGGACTCCTTTGTCCTGTCC
Organism: Protopterus annectens; assembly: GCF_019279795.1. Lineage (NCBI taxonomy): Eukaryota > Metazoa > Chordata > Ceratodontiformes > Protopteridae > Protopterus > Protopterus annectens. The sequence goes on from NC_056726.1 coordinate 1,324,381,557, forward strand.
AAACTCCTTTAATATCTCTATTATTGATTTTTCTTCCATACCTAACTTATTCCCTCCAATGGAGCTCTGGAAGTTGCACTGTAACTTCCAATAGATGGAGCCAAACTTTTCTGACAGAATAAAATTGTTATCACATGTCAAAAAATGTTCATATCTCTGGAACCACAGAGTTACTAAAAAGTATACATTTTAAACTCTTCAGCATAAGTAACAGGATTTTATGACTAATAGTAAACAAAATAAATATTACGTTTGTAATATGTAAACAGCTTACAATATCTCAGCAACCACTCAAATTACACACATAGTGTCATAATCGTTTTGTTTATCCAGCTTAGTGCTTTGATATGAGGCAAAGCAGTTCTATGTATGTCATTTGTTTGTTGAGATATTTAGAAAAACATAAAGTTTATAAGAATATAAATACATGTTATATCAACAACAGTTAATAGCCCATTACTTGCACTAGACAGAGGTGAAATATCAATACAGTTGTGTTTGCCATTATGTATTCTTTAAGATGAAGTCTTGTAATACTTTGTATGCAGCATGATTTTGGACGCATCAGTAGGATGTAAGTGCACAGGCACCTGTGGGTATCACTCAGTTGTAATGAAGTAAGGCTGCTGGCAGGTACTGAATGTCTTTTAGCATTCTGCATTACTTTCTTTTCTATTTTCAATCCTCCTGCACCACACCTATATGCTCCATATCTTTTCTCTCCTTTCTTCAATTGCCAGAGGATAAATATAAATCACTAGTTAGAAGAAACTACTTTTAATTTATTGATTTTCAAAAACACCCAACCCTCTTCCTTCATATTTGTGTTATGCATAAAAGTGTTATAAATACAGAAGAAAGTTTATTATCCAAATTAATTGGGACCTAGGGTAGTTCAGATAATGAAATTGTTCAGATAATCAAACATATAATTGAACCAGATAAAAAACTTCTAAAATATTGTTTTCTTCTATATGCAGTAATTCACTTTTCAACCATTCACTGATTCCAATGCACAATAAAGAAGAAGTTTGTAAATTTCTACATTCGAAAGTGCTTACAATTAAATTAATTCTAGTCCAGTGAATGCCTATTGCCTGCT